>NC_056732.1:1495522854-1495802854 GCF_019279795.1 Protopterus annectens
CTCAGATCTGTGGCAGGTGCTGTAAGTCATAAAACAATCTCATACCTCCACTCTTCCAGAGTAGTAATTAGTTCACCCTAAAGACAATACAGAAAGCTTCCTAGTACAGAGTTTGTGTCTCTGGCTGCATTGAAACCTGTGGGATAGCATCTTTATGGTCTATCCCATAAAGTGATTTAATTTCAGATATATTTTAAAGTTTGCTGGACTGAGGTTAACCTCCTATTTTCTGGTTTCCTCTGTTAAAGCATATACATTTA
The DNA here is from genome assembly GCF_019279795.1 of Protopterus annectens. Classification (NCBI taxonomy): domain Eukaryota; kingdom Metazoa; phylum Chordata; order Ceratodontiformes; family Protopteridae; genus Protopterus; species Protopterus annectens. Next base: position 1,495,523,115 of record NC_056732.1, read on the forward strand.
AACAGTTTCAACAATGCATGTACATTTCTGTTCCCTGCAGTAGGGCACACAGTGGATACATTTCAAACATAAGCACTTTACAAATACCTTTTCAACACAATCATCTGTAAAAATCAATTTGATATACAGATGACATACAGTTCTAATACATTTGTAACACAAGCATCTTGTATTATCTTGTATTGTATAATATCAGTTTGATATTCACAAATGACATATAATTATTTACAAAATTCCAGCTAGCTGTGCTGGCAGTACCTCCTATTGTCACAGCCACCATGAATAAAATTCTAGGGAACTAATCTAAGGGGGTGGCGAAAGCCAACACATTCTGGCTAGGCTTACAGATGCCCTTGGGCAGATAGCCTAATACTTACCTATGAACCTACCTATGAACCTATGCAAGAATATGCAGAATGTCCACATTCGGCATAACTGTACACTCTGGCAGCAATAGAGATAACCTAGTTGTAAAGTGCAAGTATACATACTGCAAGCCTAAAGGAAGGTCCATGACATTCTATTGGCAAACTCGGACAAACAACAAGTGGAGGATGGAAGCTTAGCTAAAAGGCCTGAGATCAACACATCTGCATAAAACATTCAAGCAATTGGTGGGCAGGGCCAAAATACACTGACATTTCTGTAAATCGTACTGCAGGTTACTGGAATATATAATCCAGCAAGACATTCAGCATAACCATGCACTCTAGCAGCAATAAAGTGCAAGATACAGACTGAAGGCATAATGGAGGGACTATGACATGCCCACTGTAAACACTGACCAAACAGCAAGTGCAGGATGGAAACCTAGCAAAAAGTCCTGAGGTCAACACATTGACACAAACCACCACTCCTTAGACAGTGAATGTTATCCATAGACAGAAATACCCCTTCTTAGACAGCTACTGTTAGCCCTAGAGAATGGCATCACCAAAGTAAACCAATCCTAAAGAAAAATAATATGTAGTCATAATCTATCAGATTGTAAGGGCATCTCTTTTGCACAGCCCTCTTCAGGTCACCCACAGATTTTCTATTGGATTTAGGTCTGGGCTCTGACTGCGCCATTCCAAAACTTTAATTTTCTTATTTATTTATTTTATTTATTTTACATTTGTTGACCGGGATTGTTGACTGAGCTGAGTAGCCCTTTTTCAGCAGAGGCCCGGGGAGAAAAGCTCCACAATATTACATTAAGTTTACAAATGAAAGACAAATGGCAAAATAGGTTTTACAGAGAATAGTCTGCACAGTGACAATTAGCAAAATACAATTTTCAGAATCTAACTGCAGAAGATGGTCAACATAAAACAAGCAATCAAGTATCACAGTTTCATTTTACAACTGTCTTAGTTTTATACAATAGCAGTAAATATCCTGTTTAGAGACATTTATAATGTAAAATGACATGGGAGTAGAGATACGCAAGGGCAATAGTTGGACTATCTCGGGTTTATGGAGGTTGTGTACAGAGGCAGGACCACTGATATTTTAGATATTCTTTTGCTGCAGCTTTGAATTGCTTAATATTTTTAAGGGACCTGATTTCTAGTGGAAGTTTGTTCCAAGATATAGAAGGATGGTAGCTATAGAGGTTTTGGCTTATTCTGTTGTTGGGTTTGTGTATTTCTAGCAGGTTTTGGTGAGAGTTGCGTAGTGGCCTGGTAGAGTTGTAATGTGAGATGAGAGGAGATAGGCTGGGACAGTAATATGTCTGGTAGAGGACTGAGTGCACTATGAGGAGCTGGGAGAAAAGTAGCTGGTGGGGAAGCTCAAGCCAGTTTAGGTGTTTTAGGGCAAGACAATGGTGAGATTTATAGGTTTGTTAAGCTGCAAATCTAACTACCTTGTTGTATGTTGTCTCTATCTTGGCTATTAATGTAGAGTTTAGATTTGTAAGAATGTGGGAGCTGTATAACAGGCTTGGTAGGAGGTAGGCATGAGAGAGGATAATTTTAGCTCTGGTAGTGAGGAACCTTTGTTTCAATAGAGAAGCCCAAGTTTCTGATGTGTTTTTTTATACAGTTGTTTATATGCAAGTCAAATTTAAATTGGTCATCAAGTATGACTCCTAAGAGTTTTGTGTTGTTTTCAGCAGTGATGGAGATGTTATTAAGGGTAGTACTGAAAAATTAGTTGTGAGGTTTTTAGAAAGAAAAAGAAGGAGTTTTGTTTTTTGGGGGGTTAAGAATAAGCTGATTTTGAGAAAGCCAGGTTTCTACAGAGTTGAAGGATTCTTGGGTAGTAGTGATAACCTCTGAGGGAGTATCTGAGATGGTGATGACTGTAATGTCATCTGCATATTGTAATGAGGGATGACTTGGGGCAGGAGGTATAGAGAAGATTAGTGAAGATGTTAAAGAGTAGTGGGCCAAGGATGGATCCTTGTGGTACACCAATCTTGACTGGGAGAGGTGGGGAGAGTGATGTGAGCCATCTCACTGATTGCTTACCCTCAGAGAGATAGCTGGAAAACCAGGCAACAGTAGCAGTGAAAAAGTGAGGTTAGACAGTTTGGTTAGATTGAGAGAGTGGGACACAGTATCAATGGCTTTAGAGAGGTTGAAGAAAAGACAGGAGACAAGTTTATTGTTGTCTCTTGCCAGAGAGATAGTATGGATGAAGGATACTATGCCAGTAGTAGTGCTATGTTGTGGGCGAAAATCATGCTGGGTGGGAGTGAGCAAGTCTTTCTGTAATAGGTGTTGCATGAATGCATTTTTCTAATATTTTTGAGAGAGGTGAGAGTATAGCAATAGGTCTGAAGTTAGAGATTTCAGTAGAGTTACCTCTTTTATGTATGGGTAATGTATAGAATTCTTTCCAGATAGAAGGGACTTTGGATTTAGAGATGGAGCAGTTTATTAAGATAGATACAGGGATAGCGATGGATTCAGCAGCTATTTGTAGGAAATAGGGTGCGAGATTATCAGCAGAAGAGGAACAGGGTTTAAGTTTGGAGAGTAGAGACTTAATATAGTGGGTGGAAACAGGTTTGAGAAAGAGAGAGTTAGTAGAGTTTAGATGGGGGGTGATGAAGAGTAGTTGCTTGAGCTGGTAGAGGAGGAAATAGGGTTCACCATCTTTGATATGGATTCAATGATGTAAGTGTTAAAAATGGTGGCAGTTTCTATGGGTGTGTTATTTGGGTATGGGTTGGGGGTAGAAGGGTGACCTGGGTGAAGAATTTGATTTATTGAGTTCCAGAATTTTTGGGGGCTGGGATTTTGAGTGATTGGGGGGTTGCTTCTGGTAAAGCCATTCTTTTGTTGATTTGGATGTATGCTTGGGGTCATTGTTGTGTTGAAAGGTGAAATTCCTCTTCATCTTCAGCTTTCTAGCAGATGCCTGAGGGTTTTGAGCTAAAAGTGACTGGTATTTGGAACTGTTCATAATTACCTCCACCTTGACTAAAGCCCCAGTTCCAGCTGAAGAAAAGCAACCCCAAAGCATTATACAGCCACTTCACCATGGGGATGGTGTTCTTTTGGTGATGTAAAGTGTTGTTTTTACACTAAACCTACCTTTTCGAATTGTGGCCAAAAGCTTTGACCTTGGTCTCATCAGACCATAACACATTTTCCCACATGGTTTTGGGAGACTTGATGTATTGTTTTGCAAATTTTAGCTGGGCCTGGATGTTTTTCTTTGTAAGAAAAGGCTTCCATCTTGCAACCCTACCCCATAGTCCAGACATATGGAGAATATGGAAGTTTGTTGTCACATGTAGTACACAACCAGTACTTGCCAGAAATTCCTGCAGCTCCTTCAGTGTTCCTGTACATCTCTTAGCAGCCTCCCTGACCAGTTTTCATCTTGTCTTTTCATCAACTATGAAGGGACATCCAGTTTTTTGCAATGTCACTGTTGTCCCATATTTTCTCCACTTTTTGATGACTGTCTTCACTGTGTTCCATGGTATATCCAATGCTGTGGAAATTTTTTTTACCCTTCTCCTGACTGATACCTTTCAACAATAAGATCCCTTCGATGCTTTGTAAATTCTCTGCGAACCATGGCTTTTGCTGTAGCAGGCAACTGAGTAAATGTCTGGAAAATCCTACTAGGACAGCTGAACTTTATTTGGGTTAGAGTCTCTTTCATTGATGTCAAGTGTGAAGGCTGCCAGCCCAGCTTGCTGGAATTTTGTAAATAATTTTATGTTATTTGTGAATAGTAATATGGTTTGTATGCTTGTCTTACAAATATAAGAAAACTGTATGTTATATGCTGAGCTTCAAAAATGTAACCACAGTGCACCCTACTGGAAAAGAGCAAAACTCTTAAGAAAATAAGTTGAATTGTTTAGGATGGTGGTTATCTCAGCTTGGAGACAGAATGTCTGCAGCTAGAAATTCTTTCTGTTGTCTGTTAACAGAAATAATTACAGGTTTCCAAGGTAAGTGTTTAACAGTTTTACGATTTCCAGTTCTAGGCAAAACTTCAGAGAGATAAGTATTTTTAACACAGCGGTGTTATATTTCAAGTTCTTGTTAGCCTGGAAATTAAAGGCAGAGGTGGCAAGAATGATGTAATCTGAGATAACACAGCAGAAATGTTTGATAGTAATTTAAGAACTATCTCAGAGAGAAAATCTGTGCATTTTGTTATTTGTCTCTGGACCTCTAAACATCCATTCAACACTTGCATTTGCTTGGCTCTGTAAGTGAGACTTAGATCATACTATCTCTCTTAGAGATAGGCAGAAACTTAGTAAGATTAGTTTAGATGTTTTCTGCATTTATGTGAGACTGTCCTGCAGTGTTATTTTAAAATATTTCCTGTAATTCTGATCTCTGTTGTCTTGAGTTAATAAGTATTGTCTTGTACTTTTATTATTTATTATTAAATATATTTAAAACTTTTAATCATGGCTGGTTTGTTTAGAGATATTTAAGCTCTTAGAGTATTTGCATATGTATTTGGTGACTGTGTACAGGCCACTCTTTAACAGACTTAAAAGTTTAGTCACACTTACCGTTTGGATAATAGTAACATTGCACAGTAGAGTTGGTCACCCTTTAGGAAGGGCCTTATAGTAGCTGATAAAGAGCTGGTTGGTGGCAGTGTTTACTTCCTTATATTCTGGGCAGAAGGGGGCATAGCTAGAAAACCTATGCTAGCCTTTTCCAGGAGTGTCTGTGTGTTTGTATATAAATCACATTGCAAAGTGTGTGTGTGTGTGTGTGTGTGTGTGTGTGTGTGTGTGTGTGTGTGTGTGTGTGTGTGTGTGTGTGTGTGTGTGTGTGTGTGTTGGCTACTTGGGCAGGGACATGAAGCACTGGTTGGACAGAGAGTGTGCTGGAGGTTTTGGCTTGACCACTGGCTGAGATCTAAACCATATAGCTGTGCCACTGGGGAGTTTTATTGGGGATCTGGAGAAAGAGAGAGAAACTAGCCACAGACTGACTGTGATCTCTGTGTGCTCTTAAGGGAAATTGTACTTTACTGTGTGTGTCCTTATCATCCTCCCAATGTGCAATTCCTCACTGGTGTTAGTGGTGAGAATTGAGGCTCCTTGATTACTAGGCCAGTGCAGGGGCATCGCATATTAATTGTTTGGCAGTGATGGAATAGCCACATCACATATTAATTGTTGATAGTGGTGAGATAGCCACATCACATATTAGTTGGGTTGTAGTGGTGTGGATAGTGAATTCCTGTAGCTTGTGTACGATAATCACTGAAGGTGTTTTTGTACTCTAAATCAGCCACACAGTGAACATTCAGAGTTCATATCACAATTGTTTTATTTTTTTGTTAGCTTAGTTAGTCAGGGAGAGTGGGCAAGCAAGTCAGCAGAGGAGTATGGCAAGCTGACAAGGAGTCAGTTGACTGAGATGTGCCAGGCTAAAGGACTAGTGCATGCCAACCTGACCACAGCAGACATGATTGCAGATTTAGTCACAGCTGCATCAGAGAATAGCAACCAGGAGGACAATCAGACTGGCCATGGAGATGTACAACTCACACAAAATGGACAGCTCAACCTTTCCATAGAGGACTTAAAAATCCATCTGGAGTTAAAGAGACTTGAGCTAGAGGCCAAGCATTTGGAAATAGAGGCAGCAGAGAGACTGAGCATCTAGAGACAGAGGAAAATGAGAAACTGCTATGCCTGGAAGCTGAAGAGAAGGAGAGGCACAGGCAACATGAAAAGGAGATGCTGACTCTTCACCAGAGTCATGGAGGTAATGGGGAATGGAGTAAATGAACCCCAGAAGCAACAAAGGTCAGTTAATTTCTTCCACAATTTACAGAGAGGGATAATTTTAATAGTTTCATTCATATGTTTGAGAGGGTATGTAAACAGTATGATGTTGACCAAGGGCTCTGGGTACGGTTCCTGACCCCCTTACTCCACGTTAAACTGTAACTGTTTTTTCCAAACTGTCTGATAATAACTGCTTAAATTATAATGTTGTAAAGAACTGCTTGCTAGAAGGCAGATGAAAGTGTGTGTGAATATGTTGCTGAACTAAGCACTTATTTTCATAGGTGGGTGAGTGGATGGCAGGTCACCACTTTTAAAGGGCTGGCAGACCTTCTGGTGAGGGAACAAGCCCTTAGCACTTTACCTGAAGACATGAGGATCTGGTTAGCTGATAGACAATGCCTTACTGTAGATGAGTTGGGGAAGAAGGGAGACCTATACCTAGCAAGCATGGCATCTATGCACAGGAAAGGGACACCCAGTGCTGCTCGTGGATCTATGGGAACCCATGGTGGGCAGCCCAGACTGCCCCAACAGAATATGCCAGTAGCAGGGGCAGCCACTAGTCCAGGTACACATCCAGGACCTAGGGTTAAATGTTTTAAATACAACCAGTGGGGCCATGTAGCATATAGATGTCCACAGAGGCAAGGTGGGGAACAAAAGGTGGGGAGTCAGTAAGTGGGAATGACAAAATGCCAGGAATAGGTTATCTTGAGACAAAAAGGGTACCAAACTACCATCCTGCAGATGTCCTGAGAGGGAATGAATTTTCTAAGGCAGTACCATGTGTTCATGCAGTTACATGCAGTCAGGCTTGGAGATAAGCATGTGGGTCTGTTTGCCTGAAGGAGACCCAGACAGACAGCACACTTGCAGCCAGGACTGGTGAGGTGGTTACTTCAGGGAGGGATCTTTCCTGTAGCAGTGAGACTGAAAGTGAGCCACAGCTGCTTGTGGGTACTGATGTTCCTTTGGACAGAGTGACTGCAAGGGCAGAGGTGAGGAGTAATACCCAGGCTGACAGTGAGGCACCGCTGTCAGAGGAGACTGGTCTTCCTGTGGAAGGGGAGCTGGGAAGGGTTGCAAAGAGAGAGTTGAGAGAGGATCACCTCTCAGACCCTACATTACAAGGCCTGAGGGAGTTAGCTAGTGAGGCACCTGATTCTCAAGGGAAGGGGTAATCTGTATACTGGGACAAAGGGTTACTGTATAGAGAGTGGATCCCTGAGAGAGGGCTAGGAGTGAGAGAATGCAACAGTTGGTAGTGCCTAGAGCCTACCATCTGGTGCTTCTAGCCATAGCCCATGATATTCCCTTTACAGGTCATATGGGCATAAAACATACAAAGAGACATATTATGCAAAACTTTTATTGGCCTGGGATTTCCAGAGATGTAACAGGGTACTGCAGGACCTGTGAGCAGTGCCAAAAGGTAGGCAAGGCAGGAGACAAGGTGAAAGCTCCTTTGATGCCTTTGCCTGTGATTGAGGAGCCATTTCAGAGGGTAGCTATGGATATTGTGAGGCCTCTGAGTACCCCAAGTTCCACAGGGAAAAAGTATACCCTAGTGACAGTAGATGATGCTACCAGATACCCTGAGGCAGTTGCTCTGTCCTGCATTGAGGCAGAAAAGGTGGCAAATGCTTTGTTAGAGATTTTCAGCAGGGTAGGTTTCTCAAAAGAAATACTGACTGTCAAAGGTGCTAATTTCATATCGGGCCTGCTGGCTTGTCTGTGGAAGTACTGTGGGGTGAAGCACCTAAAGACCACCCCCTACCATCCCCAGACATATGGTCTTGTTGAGAGGTTAAACTCTACACTCAAGACCATGATATGGGCATTTGCAGACCAGTTTAAGAGGGACTGGGACAAATATCTGCCACATTTGTTGTTTGCTTACAGAGAGGTACCCCAGGAATCCACAGGTTTTTCACCTTTTCACTTGCTATATGTGCATAAGGTGAGGGGACCTCTAGATTTAATTCAAGATGAGTAGGAGGGTGAGTGTGAATCCCACAAGAAGTCTGTTGTGGCATGTGTCCTAAACCTCAGGACAAGGCTCAGGGAAATCACGGGCTTGGCCAAGGAGAACCTGGCAGAAGCTCAACAGCAGAAAAAGATCTGGTATGACAGGAATGCTCAAGCTACAGAGTATGCTGTAGGACAGCAGGTAATGGTTCTCATTCCTGTCAGACACAACAAGCTGCAGGCAGCCTGGGGGGACCCTACAAGGTGGTAAGGAAGGTCAGTGATATTAGCTACATGGTGGAACTGCTAGGCAGGAGGCAGAGGCACAAACTGTACCATGTTAACATGATGAAATCTTAACATGAAAAACCCCTGCACTAGGCCAACTTCTCACCCCTATAATACAAATCGTCCTCTCCAAACTTCTGACTGTCCCCTCCTCTGTATCTCTAGGGCTAACAATACTGCAGGAAAAGCTCTGATGTGAAGTTGTTCAATCTCGCCATTTATTCTTACACATGGGTTCGGAGCCAAGCCATCGGCTCTGAGTTGACCGCTTTACTAGCTAAGGATCACAGAGTAGCTCGAGGCCAGGCCCCTATCCCATGATGCTTTCTGTCCTACCCCAGATCTAGTTTGCCACTGCAACAGATCCGAGGTCGTCTGGAGAGGTCAGGCCAGTTATTTATATTTATCTTCCTTTTTCGGCATATTTTTTGCTGATAGTTATTATTAGATAAGTATTCTTATATTTGTACTGCTTTTTGGGCTGTTAGCCTTAAAATCTTTATTTAGAGTTTGACACGTTCGTCATTTTCAGAGAAGTTGCTCTTAGGCCTTTGGCCTTTTCTTAGTTATTCCCTATCCCTTTATATACTTATTAGTGTGACTTTATATTATCATTAGTGTGATTTAGTGCTATTAGAGTGTTAGTGTAGTGGATAGTGTCATAGTTGTTTATATACTACTTAAAGTGTGTATTTACTGTTGTTAGAATGTTAGTGTCTTAGATTAGCGTGACTGTTTCGATAAGACAGTGTGCTTAGTTAGATATATTTTATTTATCTATACTCTTATTTGATTAAGTTGTTCAGGGATCTGGCAACTTAGACTGTTTGGAATTTAGACTTGCAGTAATCTTTTCTTCAGTGGTGTTTCTATTGGTTATGATGTCTGACCATAAAGAAAAGCAGAAACCTGGTTTCAAGAAGTGTAAATGCAGGCAGAAGATGTCCATTACGGACGCCCATGGAAATTGTGTTTATTGTTTGGGGCCTGTTCACCTCCAGGAGGATTGCTCTATCTGCCATTCCTTCAGTAGTAGGGTTTTACTGGAGAGACGAAGGAAGCTGGTAGATAGAGGATTATTGAAGCCAGATTTTCAAGAGTCCTTGGACAAATCTGACCAGACCTCAAAGTCATCGAAGGGGTCGAAGTCTTCTAAGGTGTCTTCAGAGCCCAAGTCTTTGGCTCCAAGCCCTACTGTAAAGGTGCAGTCGCCGGCTCTGCAGTCTTTGGAGCCGTGCACCGAACAAGTGTTTCAGAGCCAGTCTCCGATCTTGGAGATGGTCTCCGAAATCTTGGGGTCACCTATCCTTCAATCAGTGGCATCTTCGGTTCCTTTGACTCATTCTTTGAGGACCCTATCTGATGTGGATGTGGACTGGGTGGTGCAGAGGCTCCTCCAGAACCCGGCATTTGCTAAATTGTTATCGGCCTCTACCCAACCGGCCTCAGGGCCTACGACCATTCCACCTGCTGTGACTGCTCCTCCTCCAATCCGAGTAGGGCTTTTGGAGCTGGGAGAGGAGGATCTGATTATTGTGGATCCTTTGGAGCCAAGGCCTGTTCCAGTGCCATCAGCTCTATCAACCTTGACTTCTTCGGTTCCGGAGGGAGAGTCGAACTGATACGTCGGTTCCGACCCTTCCCCTCGTTTGCGTTGGCATGGATGAGCTTGGCTCCATCCTCTGGTTCAGAGCCCACTGTCTCAGCGCTGGGAAAGTTGCCTTCTTTTTTGGAACCAGCGGTTTCCTTGGGTCAGAGCAGTGGAGCCTTCTATGCTATGAGGAGGATTATGTTGTCTAAGACACAGACATCATCAGGTCCTTCCTCTTCCACCCCTAAAGTGCTGTTTTCTGCCCTTACATCGCAGGTCCCTGTGAAGCGTCGAGACCTGGAGCCTCAGGTAACCACATTGGGTGACCCTTGCTCTACTGAGGCCTCACCAGAAGCCCTCATGGATGAGGTTCCCAGGAAGAGATTATGCAAGAGGAGGCATTTAGACTCCCCACTGGAGTCTTTGACATCAGACACTGACTTAGAGGAATCGGAAGGGTCCCCCTCAGAGGATATCTCCTTTGCAGATATCCTGGAAGTCCTAAAGCAGAGGGGTGACTGGCAGTCCGTTAGCCCTACTGAGGATGAGTCGGTGCTCCTGAAGGCCTTTGGGTCTCAACCTTCCACCTCCTGGGTTACTCTGACCTTCGACGAGTTGATGGAATTGGTTGCTTGAAGGGTGTGGGAGTCTCCTGATACAATGGAACTGGTCCTTCAGAGGCCCAACAAGTTTATCACCTCCCCCCAAGACAAGATGTTCCTCACTAAGGGAGTCTCCGTTGATGCCATGGTGGTGGCGGCAGCCACCAAAAACGAGATGTCAGAAACCTCTTCTACTGTCCATCCTTCTAATAGGGATTCCAGGACAATGGACAGATACAGGAAATGCATCTTTAGTTCTGCGACCTTTGCTATGTGATCACTTAACTATTTGACTCATTTTACCCGTCTCCAAAGAGATCTTTTGAAAGAGCTTGGAGATACTCTGCAGGGTAATACAGATGGAGCTGTCTCTGACAAAGTGACAGCACAACTTAATACCCTTAACTCCATTGTGAACTCATCAAGGATGCGCTTATGCTCCTTTGTGGAAGCCTTCAAGTCTTCTTTTGTCAACACCCCATTTGATGATTCTTCTCTATTTGGGCCCAAAGTCAAGGAGATCCTCACTAGGTGTGAGCAGGAGGGAAAGACTCTATCTGCCGTAAGAGTCCATTTTTTCACCCCTACCAGACCATACCCCAAATGGCAGAAAATGAACAGGGAAGATTATTTAAATAAAATGATTTGTCATGTTAATAACTGTGATTTGTATGAAGAAACATCACTAAACTTTATACATCTAGCGTATCGAAGAATTGATTTCTATTTACAGGATATGGTAGATGAAGAAGAAATTTCCTGGGAATTACATAGATTCTTACAGGTTTTACACCATGTGGTGCCTTGTATATTTGCAATCCGTAATAAGATTCACAAAATCACCACAGATCCACCAGTGAGGCCTGTTGTTAATGCCAGAAGATCGAAAACCCACCCCCTGGGTAAATATATTGATATTATGTTAAAGAATTGTAAGGAAGGGTTCGAACATATTTACAAAGACTTGGGATTTTTTGTTGAAAATGAGGGATTTGGAGTTTTCTAAAAATTGTGTGTTTTTAACAGTGGATGTAGTTGAACTTTTTAACATCATACCTCACGAAGTAGGTGTTGAATGATTTTACAATATTTTGTGTGAATGTACCAGCTTTGACAACAATACTGTTAATGTTTTTGTGCTTTGTATGGAATTGGTTCTGAAATACAATTTTGTGTTTTTGGAAGGTGGATACTATAGACAGATTAAGTGGATAGCTATGGGGGCCTCTTGTGCCCCCATATTTGCAAACATAGTGTTGTTACAATGGGAAAGGCACTTCCTTTTTAAACATTTTGAGGTCAAACCTTTGGAAATTATTCCTCCACTTCCTGGATGACATTTTTGTTGTTTGGGATAGGTCTGTTGAGGAGATCCACACTTTTATGGAATACATTAACACTATCACCCCTTTTTTTAATTCACTTATTCATATGATTTGAATACCACAAATTGTTTAGATGTTTCTTTTTCCAAAGATTATTTGGGTAAGAAATGGGTGAGTACCATTTATAGAAAACCTACCTACAGCAATAGTTTACTGCATTTTGAAAGCCAACATCCATATCATCAGAAAGCAGGTATTGTGAAGGGCCAGTATGTTCGTGTGGCCAGAATGGTATCCACCCATGAAAATTTTATACATGAATGTGATAAACTGAGGGATATGTCTTCAAAAAGGGGGTACCCGGAGACAATAGTATCTATGGTATATGACAAAATGGTAGAGAGAAGACTTAGTGGGGAAATTGTCCCTTTAATAGATTCCTTAGTCACTTCAATATCAGAGTTTGTTAGAGGGGGTCAGAACAATAAACAACTTGCAAAGAGGGCTTTCATTATGGAGCATTGTAATGAAACCAACCATATTAGGAATATTTTGGAGGAAAATAGAGCTTTCCAGAACACATGTAGTGAACCTCCCTCCAGGGGCAGAGTGGGGGGGCAATAATGGAAGACACTGCCCCGGCAGCAGAGGGGGGTCCACAGAACCAGGGCGACAGGGATCAGTTCCTTGGTAAGCCGTATCAGCGCTCCTGAAAGGAGGCCTGACTGTCCTGCTCTGGAGGCAGTCGGGGGTTCCTTGGTTTTGTATCCAGATGCCTGGCTAGGAATTACAGCAGATTATTAGGTACAAAACATTGTTACCAGAGGATACATCATTCCATTTTTAGAAAGTCCACCTGTTGGCAAAAAAATTCCCAGATGTTCCACCCAGTCTCAGGGATCAATCAGTCATATAAATCCAGAGGCTGCAGGAAAAGAGCCATCCAGCCAGTCCCAGCAGACCAGATAGGATCCAGAACTTACTCCAGATTCTTTTTAGTTCCAAAAAAGACTGGGGACTGGAGGCCCATCTTGGATCTCAGCAGACTCAACACATTTGTAACGAAGGAGAAGTTCTGGATGGTCACACTTCAGTCTATTCTCCCATTCCTCGGACTGGGTGATTGGATGTGCTCTATAGATCTCAAGGATGTGTACTACCACATCAAAATGGCCAGGCCGTCCAGAGATCATCTGCGTTTCTGGCTGGGAGCCAGTCACTACCAATTCCGAGCACTGCCCTTTGGACTCACAACAGACCCCAGAGTGTTTAACAAATGCATGGCAGTGGGTTACGGCTCACTTGAGGCATCTAGGATTCTGAGTGTTTCCATATCTGGATGACTGGCTCCATACCGTTGCCTCCAGGCATCAACTAATTCTGTCCAGGGATCACACTGTCAATCTCTGCTCTCAGTTAGGCATCACTATCAATTTCGAAAAGTCTGCATTGTCGCCATCACAGCATATCTCCTTTATCGGAGCAGAACTAGACACTACCATTGTCACAGTAAGATTTCCCCCGGACAGAATAGCCACTCTCCGAAACTAGGTCTCGGACATTCTACAGAGAAGAAAGGTACCGGCCTATTAAGTACTGAAACTCCTAGGCACCATGGCAGCTACATTCTTAGCAGTTCCTCTGGGACGTATGCACATGAGGATTCTTCAGTGGTTACTGTTCACCCAGTGGTCATACCAACAACTTCCCATGTCATTCATAATCATGATTACGGACTCTTGCAAGAAGGATCTTCGCTGGTGGTTGACCAGCCAACAGGTTACAGTAGGTCGACTATTTGTTCTCCCCCCACCGGTGACCACGGATGCTTCTCTGATAGGGTGTGGGGGGCTTTTTCAGGGAAGAACAGCCCAAGGCACCTGGTCAGAGACAGAGTTACAGTTGCACTTCAATATTCTGGAGCTGAGAGTGGTGCTTTTGGTGTTGCAGCACTTCCACGACTCTCTGCCTGTAGGGATGATTACGATACAGACTGACAACATGTCAGTAGTCTGGTACATCAACAAGCAAGGGGGAACCAAGTCTTACCCCCTGTGTCGAGAGGCCTTGAGAATTTGGCAGTGGGCTGTGTCCACCAGGAGCTTTCTGAGAGCAACCCATATCCCAGAGAAATCCAACATGATAGTGGACAAATTGAGCAGGGCCATTCTGCTATCGCATGAGTGGTCTCTTAAAAACGAAGTTGCGGAGAAGATTTTCCACAGATGGTGCCAGCCTTGCTGCGACCTGTTTGCATCCCCTATGAATGTCAAATGCAGAAGTTACTTTGCCCTGAATCCCCCACCAGGGGACAGCCCAAGGGACTAGCTCATACACGATTGGCCCCCGGGACTCCTGTATGCCTTTCCACCTATACCCCTGATTCCGAAATTCTTGCAAAAAGCCAAAATCCTGAGAAGGACTGTAATTTTAATAGCCCCTTTTTGGCCTCATCAGATTTGGTTCCCCTTCCTCCGACTCTATCAACTGGAGGAACCTTGGATTCTGGACCCAGTTCCAGACCTACTGACACATTCTTCAGGGGCCCTCCATCCCTCCCTTCGTTCCCTCAGACTGACAGCTTGACTGCTCCGATTCCCTACCTAGCCAGGTCACACGATTTTTCTTCGGAGGTACAGCATATTCTTGTATCTTTGCAGAAAGTTGTATGCTAGTAAATGGAAGCGATTTGCTTTTTGGGCCTCTCAAAATAACATTGATCCCTATTTTGCCCCAATTGCTAGTATCCTGGAATTCCTATCTAAGCTTTTTCACAAAGGTGCTGCCACTGTTAGAGTTCAATTGGCTGCCATCTCAAATTTTCACCTCGGAGCTGAAGGTTCTAATTTAATGCCTCATAGATTATTTAGGGCCTTCCTTAAGGGCACCATTAATCTTAGACCGCTTATTAGACAACCCTTTACTCCCTGGAATCTAACTTTTGTGCTGTCATGTGTTATTTCCCCCCTCCCTTTCAGCCTGCATCATCCTGTCAGTTGAAGTTTCTTTCTTGGAAGACTAATTTCTTGGTGGCCATTACTTCAGCACGCAGGGTATCTGAGCTTCAAGCCCTTTCTATCAAACCCCCATATTTGGTGCTCCATCCAGAGAGGGTGTCACTGAGGACTAATCCTTCATTCCTGCCAAAAGTGTGTTCTGAGACCAATCTGAACCAAACTATTGAACTTCCAACCTTTTTCAGTAATCATTCTAATCAGTTGGAATACATGTTACATAAACTTGATATCAACAGACAGTTGAGATTCTATTTAGACAGGACAAAGGAATTTAGAAAATCTGACCAACTCTTTGTATCTTATGCTGATGCAAAGAAAGCTTTACCAGTTTCTAAAGTTACCCTTTCCAAATGGTTAACTGACTGCATTAAACTTATCTACTCTTCAGTGAACCAAACATTAGAGCATGGTGTGAAGGCCCATTCAACCAGAGCCGTCTCCACTTCTTTGGCTTTTACGGCTCGTTTACCTTTGGACACTATATGTGCAGCTGCCACTTAGTCTAAGCCTCATACCTTTATCATTCATTACAAAGTGGACCTGGCCTCCAGGGACAGGGCTTCCTTTGGTTATACTGTCCTCAGGAATATACTCCCTTGAGCCACCCAGGTTTAGGGTGCTTGGGATGCTACCCATGTGTAAGAATAAACGGCGAGATTAAACAACTTCACATAAAGAAATTATGTACTTACCATAACGTTCCATGTGAGTTGTTCATCTCGCCTTTATTCTTACATTCCCACCTACCTTCCCCCTCCAGGGTCTCGAAGACTGAATAGACTTGGGGTCTGGTAGTCTTGTTCTGGGACTTCTTACTCCAGCTGGAGTATTTAATGAGTTATCCTTGTTCTTGCTGAGTTCAGCAAACTAGATCTGAGGTAGGACAGAGAGCATCATGGGATAGGGGCCTGGCCTTGAGCTACTCTGAGATCTTTAGCTAGTAAAGTGGCCGACTCAGAGACGATGACTCGGCTCCAAACCCATGTGTAAGAATAAAGGTGAGATGAACAACTCACATGGAACATTAGGGTAAGTACATAACTTCTTTTTCTCTCACTCCATAGCTAGAACCTGGAATAATCTCCCTCCTGCTCTGATTTCTGCCCCTACCTCTTCTCACTTTAAAAACTCACTTAGAACACAATTAAAGAATAAGTGGCTATACCCATGTATTACATATGTCCTCAAATTATTCCACTTACATACCTCACTTCCTAATATACCTACTGTAATATATATTACAGTCTAGGCCTTCTCCTAATGCTGATTGAATTTGTATAGTTATTTTGTTATTAACTCATTCCCTCCAGTACAACTCTTTTGAGTATGTACCTTTAGCTCCTAGTGGGTGTGGCTTGAGCCTTAAAATGAAGTTATCACCTTACAATTCTAACAAATACTGACTGACAGAGGTCAGATATCAATTCAATTGTGTTTACCATCATGTATGCTTCAAGATAAAATATTCTGATACATTAATAATTCCAAAATCATGCACCATACAAGGTAAGTATGAACAAGTAACATTTGATGCCTAGAAGAGCAGTAGGAGGTAACTGTAGATGCACCTGGAGGCGTCACTTGGATGCAATGAGTTAACCACGTGTAACTATTTTTTCCTGTGTATATAGATCTTGTTATGTCTTCTGCTGTATACTGTATTTTAACATATTGTTTGAAAATTCTCTGTATACTATATTTTAACATAATGTGTAAAATTTTACTTACTGTGGAGCTTTTCTCCCCGGGCCTCCACTGAAAATGGACCTGGGTCCAGTCAGAACATCCCGGTTAACAAATGTAAAATAAAATAAAAACAAATAAATAAATAAATGATAGGGAAGCTCTTGTGGTGAGTATTTGCAGTGGATTGCAGGAGGAGTCTGAGGGAGATCTGGTGACTGATCTACTCAGTGAGGCTCAGACTGACACCTCAGTGGAAGGGATACCAATGTCCCAGCAGCTATTGCCTACCCATGTTCAAGAAATCTGAGCAGTGTTACAGGAGTTTGGGGACATGTTCACTGGGAAAGCAGGGTGCACCCACTTGGTGCAGCACCATGTGGATGCAGGGCCCCAAAGGCCTATTAAGCAGGCCCCTCATAGGGTGCCTGAGAGAGTCAAACAGACTCTGAGGGAGGAGATACAGGAAATGTTGAAACTAGGGGTAATTCAGGAGCCCAGCAGACCCTGCGCCTCCCCACTGGTGCTGGTACCAAAGAAGGAGTGCAGCTCCAGGTTCTGTGTGGACTACAGGAAATTAAATAGTCACTCAGAGTCAGATGCTTACCCCATGTCTATGACAGATGAAGCCCTAGAGCAGCTGGGTGGCTCTAAGTATCTTACCACCATTGATCTTACCAAGGGTTACTGGCAGGTGCCCTTGACTCCCAGTGCTATAGAGAGGGGTCAGCCTTTGTGACTCCTTTTGGCTTGTATGAGCTCACAAACATGCCCTTTGGGATGAAAAATGCCTCAGCAACTTTCCAGAGGCTGGTAGATCATATCCTAGCAGGAGCAGGAGATTTTACCCTTGCTTACCTAGATGATATTGCCATCTATAGCCATTCTTGACAAGAGCACCTTCAGCATGTCAGGGAGGTGCTGGGCAGACTACAGTGGGCAGGGTTGACTATTAAGCCCAGCAAATGTCAGGTGGGTATGGCAGAGGTCTCCTACCTGGGACATGGAGTGGGGAGTGGTAAGATAAGGCCAAAACCTGCCAAAGTAGAAGCCATTTATGCGTGGCCTGCACCTGTTAACAAAAAGCAGGTGAGGGCATTCTTAGGGGCAACAGGGTACTACAGAAAGTTTGTTCCCAGTTATAGTACCATAGCTGCTCCCATCATAGATATGACAAGTGCAAACCAGGCCAGATAAGGTAGTGTGGACCCCAGCACGTGAGCAGGCATTCCAGAAGCTTAAAGGAGCTTTGGGAGGAACCTCTGTGTTAGCCAGTCCAGATTACAGCAAATAATTTGTTGTACAGGTGGGTGCTTCAAGCCATGGGGTGGGAGCTGTACTTAGCCAGATTTCTTCCGAGGGAAAAGAGTACCCAGTGGTTTATCTCAGTCATAGGCTCCAACCCAGGGAGGAATGCTATGCAGCTGTAGAAAAGGAATGTCTAGCCATGTGTGGACACTGCAGAAACTTAGCCTTATCTGTATGGAAGGAAATTCACTGTATTTACAGACCACAATCCCCTAACATGGTTACACTGAGTCAGCCAGCAAAATGCCAAGTTCCTAAGGTGGAGTGTAGGGTCGCAAGCTTATGATATGACAGTGCAGCACTGCAGTGGGGTTAGCAATGCCAATGTAGATGGGCTCTCAAGACAGAGAATGGGGCAAGGTATTCCCACATAGGTGCAACCCTCTCAAGCAACGTTTCCCAAGGGTCACTTGAAAAACTAGCTTGAGTTTCCAAAAAGGGGAGAATTGTGAAGGCAGCCAGCCCAGCCAGCTGGAATTTTGTAAATAATTCTATGTTATTTGTGAGTAGTAATATGGTTTGTATGCTTGTCTTACAAATGTAAGAAAACTGTATTTTATGTGCTGAGCTTCAAGAATGTAACTACAGTGCACTACTGGAAAAGAGAAAAATTCTAAGAAAATAAGTTGAATTGTTTAGGATGGTGGTTATCTCAGCTTGGAGACAGAAAATCTGCAGCTATAATTCTTTCTGTCTGGAAACATATATAATTACAGGTTCCAAGGTAAAAATGTTTTAACAGTTTTTTAATTTCCAGTTCTATGCAAAACTTCAGAGAGATAAGTATTTTTAACGCAGTGATGTTATATTTTAAGTTCCTGTTAGCTTGGAAACTAAAGGCAGACATGACAAGAATGATGTAATCTGAGATAACCCAGCAGAAATGTTTGACAGTAATTTAAGAACCATCTCAGAGAGAAAATCTGTGCATTTTGTATTTGTCTCTGGACCTCTAAACATCCATTCAGCACTTGCATTTGCCTGGCTCTGTAAGTGAGACTTTGATCATAGTATCTCTCTTAGAGATGGATAGGAACTTAGTAAGATTAGTTTAGATGTTTTCTGCATTTATGTGAGACTGTCCTGCAATGTTATTTTAAAATATTTCCTGTGATTCTGAACTCTTGTTGTCACTGTGTTGAGTTACTGAGTATTGTCTTGTACTTTTATTATTTATCATTAAATATATTTAAAACTTTTAATTGTGGCTGGTTTGTTTAGAGATATTTAAGCTCTTAGCGTACTTGCATTTGTATTTAGTGACTCTGTACAAGCCAGTCTTAAATAGCCTTAAAAGTTTGGTCACACTTACCATTTGGATAATAGTAAAATTGCAGAATAAAATTGGTCACCCTTTGGGAAGGGCCTTATAGTAGCTGATAAAGAGCTGGTTAATGGCAATGTTTACTACCTTATAGTCTGGGCAGAAGGGGGCATAGCTAGAGAACCTGTGCCAGACTTTCTCAGGAGTGTCTGTGTGCTTCTGTATAAATCACATTGCAAAGTGTGTGTGTGTGTGTGTGTGTGTGTGTGTGTGTGTGTGTGTGTGTGTGTGTGTGTGTGTGTGTGTGTGTGTGTGTGTGTGTGTGTGTGTTCATGTGTGTGTCTGTTTGCGTGTGTGTGTGTGTGTGTGTGTGTGTGTGTGTGTGTGTGTGTGTGTGTGTGTGTGTGTGAGAGAGCTACTTGGGCAGGGACACAAAGCACTGGTTGGACAGAGAGGGTGCTGGAGGTTTTGGCTTGACCACTTGGCTGTGATCTTAATGCTATAGCTGTGCCAATGGGGAGCCTTACTGGGGATCTGGAAAAAGAGGGAGAAACCATCCCCAGATTGACTGTGATCTCTGTGTGCTCTTAAGGGAAATTGTACTTTACTGTGTGTGTACTTGTCATCCTCTCACTGTGCAAATCCCTCACTGGTGTTAGTGGTGAGGATTGAGGCTCCTTGAATACTGGGCCAGTACAGGGGCATCACAGGTGTGTACCCAAGAAGACTAAATGCAATAATTAAATCAAAAGGTGCTTCAACAAAGTATTAATTTATGGGTGTCCACACTTATGCAACCAGCTTATTGTATGTTTTTTTATTTTTTATATTTTTCCCCTAACAGATTTGTTTTTCAGTTGAATTGTACAGATTATAGGTCACAAAAGTTTTGAAATGATTTATTGTGGTCTCATTTTTTTATATCACACAAAACATTTTAACAGGGATGTGTACACTTTTTATATCCACTGTGTGTATGTATATGTATATATATATATATATATATATGTATATATATATATATATATATATATATATATGTATTTCAATCATGTAGACAATGAATATCTACAAACCCCATCTTGTGTTATTACTGCTAGACAGAGGAATATTCAAGCAATCTGGTTCCAAACAATTCCACACCTGAGGATGCCAATATATATAATTTTAAACAGTGGTTAAATGGGCTGTTATTCTTTGGGAACAATGGCTACTGTGGTGAGCCACAAACTTTTAAAGATACAATGCTTTCTTCTGAGAAAACCATTTTCAAATGTTTCAAATTGCAGCTAGAGAATATGTATTTAAGTGAATGTATTAAGGGTCAAAGACTCCTTAAAGGGCTCCGAATGTGGAAATTTCCCAACGGATACAAACTAGTAAATTGTAAGAAAATGAACACTGGCCGGTGAAACTGGAAACAAAGTTTAATTAGCACTTTTGTCTATTGTTACACTTGACTTCTTCAGATTAAAACAAACCATTCCATGCATCAATTCCTTTTATAACCGGGCTTTATCACATGATCATATCATTAAAGGAAAAAATTATTGTTGTTGTGCATAAATGCATTTCCACCTGTATAAATATACTATTTAACACAGGTTAAAATACTGCCTTTGAAATGTTATTAAAATATTTTGTTAACATAGCAGCATCAAAACACTCAAGCATGAGTGTTACTACACAACACACCAATACATCATAAACTCCAACAATAACAAGTTTAAGCTATAACTATATATATTTTTCCTAACACAATAATTCCCTAGCCATCCCCTTAAAAATATAGTTCAGCTTTTAATTTCAAGTAGATGAAGGGAGATACTACATCATTCAATCCAGGTGGATTGGTGGCATCCACCCTTAATTGTCACATGAATTCTTTAAATTCAAGAAACAGTTCCTTAGGACCACCCCTATTGTTACTTAAAATCTGGTCAATTGCTACAAATTTGAACTTGTGATCTGGGTTCATGGTGGGATGTACAGCCAATGCATTCTTTTGATTACCCTTCCTGATATCATACATATGTTGGTATATATATGAACTTTAAATGCCTTCTTGGTCTTACCTATATAAAAGTTTTCACAATTTAGACATAGGGTGACATATACAATGTGAGTACTATTACAGTTCAATTTATGGTTCAGATAAATCGTGCCATATTTAGGAATAAAAACCTTCTCTGTTTCTAGTACATTGACACATTAAGTACAGTGACCACATTTTAACATCTTACCCTTTTTGTAATATTTATTCCCCTCTTTGTTTCTTTCCAACAGATCTTTGAAGCACACATCTTTTTTATATACAACACATGGTCTATCACGTACATGTTTAAGGGCCTCTTTGTCACTCCTAAATATAAACCAATTCTTTTTTAGAATATCTTTGATGTCATAGAACTGAGGGTTGTATGTCAAAATAAGAGCTCTGTTAAACTCATTTGTGTGTCTTGAATTCATGTCAGCAGTATTTATTTTACTGATATTACCTTCTTCTGAGCCTAATAATGGCAGATAAATGCCCATTGACTCTTTTTTCAGTGACCTCACACAAAATAGGTTCAATAAAACTATTAGGATAACCCCCTTTTTAATATCATAGTTTTTAACTTCTCCCTTTCTTCAGCAAACATTTCTAAATCTCTAACCATTCGTGCTAAATGCGCACTGGCCTTTAGCCAAGGATCTTTTTTGAAAATCCTGATGCCCACTTTCAAAAAGTAAAAGGGTGTTAGAATATGTGGGCTTTCTGTAGATGGTGGTGGTAAATTTATTTCATAAGTCGTCTTTAGTAATTAGAATGTCAAAAAAATTTATTTTATTTCTGTGATGTTCCATAGTAAAGCTCAAGAAGGGGTTGTTAGTCAAAAAACTGATTTAACTCTAACTCATTTCCTGCTCAAAAAAATAGGTATGTCATCTAGGAATCTCCCATAAAACATACATTATTATTTTATTATTTATTTTATTATTATTTTTACATTTGTTAACTGGGGGTGTCTGACTGAGCCGAAAAGGCCCTTTTCCAGCAGAGGCCCGGGGAGAAAAGCTCCACAAAAAAAAATTACAGACACATTTAGTTATTTAGACATGATCAGTATACACACAAATTACAAGAGACATGTTTTTACAGTGGTATGCTGCACATAAACAGTTACAGTGCAGAGAACAAACAAAAAAATATTAATTTTAAAAATAAAGGTAATTAATAGATTTGTGGTGTACAGCTGAAATTTGGAACATAGGTATAATACATACATAGTACACAGGTACAGTACATACATTGTAGATTAGCCAGTGTTTGTGAGTAAGACTGAAAACTATTATCAAGTGCTCTAGATTTTGTATGTATATGTTATCCACTTTCACTAGCCTGGGGAGCAATCATGGCACTGCCAACTTTGCTTGAGATGTTGCCTGATGAGGTCTTTAAAGGAGGCTTTGGATGATGTGTTTTGAATGCTAGTAGGGACAGAGTTCCATTTTTTAGCCACTGAACTACTATATAGTGCATCTCCAAAGCTATTGTAGCTTTTGGTGACTTCTAGTAGTAGTTTGCTTGATGATATAAGAGGCCTTTTGGCTGAGTGATGTTGTACTAGGTTTTTGAGAGCAGGACACTTATTGGGGAGGTAATAGATAGAATGACAGAAGCAGAGCTGATTGTAGGTTAGGAGGTTGGGCAGTTCAAGCCAGTGGACCTGTCTTAAAGCAGTACAGTGATGAGTTCTATATGAGCAATTTGCAAAAAAGCAGGCAATTCTGTTAAACAGGCTTCCATTTTGCTTAGTTCAGTTTTGTTGAGATTAGTCAGAATGGGAGATGCACAGAGATGGGTGGATAGAAGTTGGGAGCAAGCAATGGCTGATCTTGTGTTGTTGGTAAGAAATGGTTTGATACGGTAGAGTGACCCCAGTTTGGCATGTACTTTTTTAATAGTTAAGTTGAGATGACTATCAAATTTTAGGTGGGAGTCTATGGTTATTCCCAATAGCTTAGCCTGTGCCACTGGAGCAATTGGAGTAGCATTTGTGGAGTAGATAGTGAATTGACTGTTAGTGTTTGACATTGTTTAAACCATTGGCAGGTGAATACTTGCGTCAATTCCCACTGGGTCAGGACTATGTTTGCAAACAGGGCGGCACATGCCGCCCCCATTGCTACACTTACCGTTTGATTAAAAATCTGATTCTCAAAAATAATGAAATTGTTGTTAAGCACTGTTTCCATTAAGGTCCAAAACATAAGTATTCTACTGTGATTCAAGTTGGTTTGACTACATAAAAAATCATAGAACATATCTAAACCTTCTTCATGTGGTATGATGCTTTAACATCTATAGTAGCCATAATCAAATTCTCCCTATATAGTTCTTGCTTTATTTTCTTTAAACAGTCCCAAGAATCCTTCAGTATATGTTGAAATTTAGATAGGATTGTATTCAGATGAAAATCAATAAACTTAGCTAGAGTGGTTGTTTTCGATGCTTTTGCATCCACAGTAGGTCTTAAAGGTGGGTTGCTGATGGTTTTGTGGATTTTGGGGATTCCAAATATGGTTGGAACTTTGGGATATGTTTGAATTAAATAATTCTTCCTCTATCTGTAAATTCAGTAGTAGGTCGTTTAATATAATGTCAACACTCTTATAGGCTATATTAAGCTCATTCAACGACACTTCCACATAACCATCACCATATAGAATCCCCATCTTCTCAGTATACATCTGTTAGTCCATTACCATCAGCCCCCCCACCTTTATCGGGTTTCATAACTCTAATAGAGTTATTTGTTGATATACTGTGCAAACGTTTGTCTCAGCTTCAGTTAAATTGAATGTAGTTGTTTTTTTTGACCTGGATAATAATCTAATATCATTACTACACAAATTCTCAAATAATTGAACAGCTGGATGGGGTGGGGGGTTAAACATACTGCTTCTTTTGCAGCCCTGCAGGGGGTTATGGGTATCATTACCTTGAAAATAACAACTTAAGTTTAGTTTCCTTGTATACAACTTCAAATCAAGTAGGCATCTGTCAATTTTAGCATTCGTTGTGGGTACAAAATTTGTGCCTTTTTCAAATAATGTTGCCCCTTCACTGCTGACAGCCTGACTACTATAATTATATATACTAAAATCTTTAAATTCATTTTTTATGATGATACAAACAGCATCATCTTCTGTATTATTCTCCACCACAAAATTGTTCCAGTTCCGTAAAGTGCAAAGGATTTATTCCAGAACACTGCTATTGACATAAAATACAGAATATAATCTCTAGCGAATCTATATCTCTGTAATGATAATCTTCTGTATTATCATTACAGTTAGAAACATTCACAAATACATTGAAATTAAAAGCTGAAGTATATTTTTAAGAGGATGGCTAGGTAATTGTGTTAGGAAATATATATAGTTATAGTTTAAACTTGTTATTTTTGGAGTTTATGATGTATTGGTGTGTTGTGTAGTAACACTCATGCTTGAGTGTTTTGATGCTGCTATGTTAAAAACTATTTTTATAACATTTTAAAAGCAGTATTTTAACCTGTGTTAAAATGGTATATTTATACTGGTGAAAATGCATTTATGCACAACAACAATCATTTTTAAATTTTATTTTTTCCTGTAATGATAGGATCATGTGTCAAAGCCTGGTTATAAAAGGAAGTGACGTATGGAATGGTTTGTTTTAATCTGACAAAGTCAAGTGTAACAACAGACGAAAGTGCTAATTAAACTTTGTTTCCAAATTTCCCAACAGAGTGAAAGCTGGCACTCCATTTCATGCAGAATTGCTTGTTTTGTTTGAGAGACATGGCTGTGAATTATTAGAATGCCTGGTCAAGCACAATCAAAACGAAATTGATACCTTAATATATGAAGCTGACAAACTCAACAATATTATTTTAAAAGACTTATTATTTCAACACCATTGTGTTGAATATGGGGAAATTTATAAGAAAGTTGATTGGGACATTGTTCACATCAAAAATAAAAAAGAAAGTTTGAAAGAGACTGCTTGGCCTACGCAGAAGGGAGAGCATATCCAAAACTCCCATTAACTAATTGCGATTGGAGTGAACATGACGTCACCGAGGAAGTGGAATCAGTGCCTGCAAACGGTAAGAGTCATTCAACGAATGACATCCCTTTAGGGGTAAACCAGGGGAATGCTGTATAGAAATCGTAAAGGGTCAAAAATCAATAGGAGAGACAGTATGGTGGAACATATAATACATGGAGGAGGCATCAGGGGGCAAATTGGCAGGACCAGCACCCTTGTGGCCAGCAGCAGTGGCGGAGATAAGAGTGGAACTTGGAGGCCACTAAGGTGACCAGGGAAGATACTTGTGCAGTTGGTCTGAACATTATCAACAACAGCACAGTTTTTTTTTGCTTTACAGTTATAGCAGTTACTCATGCTCAGTGGATCATGCTGACTTTTTGAGTAAAGGTGAATTATTTGTTCCCTCAGCTGGCTTCAGAATTGACAATCTTATTATTGATCTAAAGTTGTTTCTTAGAGGATTAAATTTAAACATCCTATTTGAAGAAGAAATGAATGATATTGGGTTACTGATGAAACAAAGAAGTACATTTAATCCCCCTTTACCTTTGCCCTTGATTATATTTGAAAAATTGGTTGAATTGGATTTTAGAAAATTAAAGGGTATGGTTCCTAAGAAACTTGGCAATCTTAGTGAATGAGAAATGTTTGTATTAAATGAACTATCCCACAACAAAATCCTTAGAGTCATGAAACCAGACAAAGAAGATGGGGTTGTGGTAATGAACAGGGAAGAGTATTTAAATAAAATGATTTATCATGTTAATAACTGTGATTTGTATGAAGAAACATCACTAAACTTTATACATCTAGCGTATCGAAGAATTGATTTCTATTTACAGGATATGGTAGATGAAGAAGAAGAAATTTCCTGGGAATTACATAGGTTCTTACAGATTCTTACAGGTTTTACACCCTGTGGTGCCTTGTATATTTGCAATCCAATAATAAGATTCACAAAAGCACCACAGATCCACCAGTGAGGCCTGTTGTTAATGCCAGAAGATCGAAAACCTACCCCTTTGGTAAATATATTGATATTATGTTAAAGAATTGTCTGGAAGGGTTCGAACATATTTGCAAAAGACTTGGGATTTTTTGTTGAAAATGAGAGATTTGGAGTTCTCTAAAAATTGTGTGTTTTTAACAGTGGATGTAGTTAAACTTTTTAACATCATACATCACGAAGGTCTTGAATGATTTTACAATTTTTTACCAGCTTTGACAACAGTACTGTTAATGTTTTAGTGCTTTGTATGGAATTGTTTCTGACATACAATTTTGTGTTTTTGGAAAGTGGATACTATAGACAGATTAAGGGGGTAGCTATGGGGGCCTCTTGTGCCCCCATATTTGCAAACATAGTATTGTTACAATGGGAAAGGCACTTCCTTTTTAAACATTTTGAGGTCAAACCTTGGAAATTATTCCTTCACTTCCTGGATGACATTTTTGTTGTTTTGAATAGGTCTGTTGAGGAGATCCACACTTTTATGGAATACATTAACACTATCACCCCTTTTTTAATTCACTTATTCCTATGATTTGAATACAACAAATTGTTTAGATGTTTCTTTTTCCAAAAGATTATTTGGGTAACAAATGGGTGAGTACCATTTATAGAAAACCTACCTACAGCAATAGTTTACTGCATTTTGAAAGCCAACATCCATATCATCAGAAAGCAGGTATTGTGAAGGGCCAGTATGTTCGTGTGGCCAGAATGGTGTCCACCCATGAAAATTTTATACATGAATGTGATAAATTGAGGGATATGTTTTCAAAAAGGGGGTACCCAGAGACAATAGTATCTATGGTATATGACAAAATGGTAGAGAGAAGACTTAGTGGGGAAATTGTCCCTTTAATAGATTCCTAAGTCACTTCAATATCAGAGTTTTGTTACTGGGTGTCAGAACAATAAACAACTTGCAAAGAGGGCTTTCATTATGGAGCATTGTAATGAAACCAACCATATTAGGAATATTTTGGAGAAAAACTGACAGTTTTTTTTCACTATTTAAAGAGGTGAAAAATAAAGTAGGTGAATGGCCCTTGGTGGTCTATAGAAGGGGGAAAACTATAAAAAAATACTTAGAGCACGTGACTTTTGATTGTGAACATGGATGTAACAACAAGAAATATGGGACCTACAAGTGTGTGCTGCAAACAATGCAGAGAAATTATGGAGATGAACTACATCTATGAGAATTCCATGCACATCAAATCTAAGTCATTTAGTAACTGTAATACGATAGGGGTAATTTATTTTTTTGGGTGTCAAAAATGCAACCATTTTATATTGGAAAAACAAAGAGGAAATTTAAAGAGAGAATTCATGAGCCCATTTTAGATATTAAGAATCATGACCCAAAAAATGCCCTAGCTAAACATGTTACAGAGAATTCTTACCACTTTTTCTGTTTTTTTTTTTGTATTGGAACATGTAAAAGATTTAAGGGGGGACCTTGGGAAGACTACCTTGAAGAAAGAGAGTTAAGTTGGCAGATAAAATTGAATGCCACTGCCCCCCCCCTCCGGTCTGAATGAGGGGCTATCTCTTTCTAGTATCCTGAAGCTCAAATCATATGCAGTCTGAAAAAAGTCTTTTTAACATGTTTTTTGTATACATTGTCATGTTTTGTTTATGTATTATTCCTATAATGTGTTTTTATTGTACTTGTGAGTATTATCAATGTGTTTTATTTAAAAGTTAAGCAATATTAAGTATGGAAATGGATTAGGTCATGTGACCATATAGGAAGGGGTATTTAATGATGGGGTGTTTCATAGTTTCATAGTTTAGTACTAGGCTATCTGCCCTGGGGCATTTGTAAGCCTAGCCATAGTGATGTGGCTTTTGCCACCCCATGAAATGGTACAAAAATGTACAGAATAAATTTAGAATACTGTGCCTCTGTCTAGTAGTGACACAATGAAGGTCCCCTTATATAATAGAATTAGTTTACTGTGCCTCTGTCTAGCAGTGACACAGATGTGACCCCTGGGGTATAGTTTCATAGTTTAGTACTAGGCTATCTGCCCTGGGGCATTTGTGTGTTGTTACATTGATTCTGATGAATTTGTTTATGAAGAAAGTGCTCAATCCTTTGTGTGAATAAATGTTTTTTATATTTTTCCATGTTGGCTGTTTCTCTGGATTGCCTACCATTATCTACTAATTGTTGGCTTTGTTCCTCTTAAGCTTGAGCTAGATTTTTTGTTTCTTTTGTTGTATAACAGATTGATATTGTGATTCCACCAAGGTGGCGTGTCTTTTGAGTTTGTTTTATTCTTAATATGATTGGGCACAGCTCACTCTATACAGCTATCAATACGTCCATACCGAAATTGTGTAAATAGCTCAGCATATGTTATGGTGTTTACTGGGTTTGGAGATGCTTCGAATTTAGCCAAGGTGTCACTAAGTAGATAGGGGTTAGCCTGGAATAGTTCCTAAAGGCTTTTGGTTTCACTGGGTCCCTAGATTTAATTTTTATTTCAAGCCATATTACCTTATGGTTAGATCTGGCAAGCAAGCACATTGCATCGGGTAAGGGAGATTGCTCCCAAATGTTTGTGAGTACAAGATCAAGGATGTGTGTACACCTTGTAGGAGAGTGGACCAAGTGTTCCAGGATGTTCATATTAAGGAAGTTTAGGAATCTCTGGACTTACGCATTAGAAAAGGTGTAGGATTCACAATCTATAGAGGGGAACTGAGATCCCCCACGAAGATCATATTGGGTTGAACAGTGAGGGACTGTAGTACATTGAGATGAGTTCCATTAGAAATCTCGAACTTTCAAAAGTTTGAGCCTCATATGGTTGACACCATATGAGCGAACTTTTGAAAGCTCATAAATTTTAGTGGAGATCGCCGTAGGGAATATTTCCCTTTACTTCAATGTAGTGTGATCTCGGAGCATTCAGGTAAGTTGTTTTTTAATTTTTTATTATTTGTTCGAAGTTTTAAAACTTCGCTCATATGGTGTCGATCATATGAGAGTCGAAGTTTTAAACCTTCGAGCATATAATATAGACCCCATTGAGATAAGTAGTATGGGTTTCCTGGGACATGGAGGGGAACCTATAGGTTGCAAGTATATGGTACGAGACCTTGCTTATGGTGAGTTGCACATGTATGCATTCCAGTGGATCATACACTTTAACTAGTCTGGATGTGATGTTGTTTTTAATATAGACTGAGATTCCTCCACCTTTAGTTCCCTGCTGTGCAGTAACTGGTCTAAAGGTTGGAAAGACATTATAACCTTGTACTGCTAGGCTACTCTCCACAACTTTAAACCATGTCTCCATTACTATACAGATATCTACACTCTGCAAGGAGAGGAAGGCTTGCAGGGAGTGGAGTTTCTTGTTAAGACTTCTAGCATTGAGCAGTACCACCTTCAGATATTCCTTCAAAGGTTCAATTAAGTTCATAGGCACTGGAACTGGCAAATTCTAAACATCCTTCCTCTTGACAAGGCTATAGAATTCCTTGATACTTTAAACTTACTAGCCCCACTAAGAAACAAAAGGATAAAAACTAAAACTGCTCTTTGGTTATCCAAAGAGACAAAACAGATAATGCACCACAGAGACAAACTATGGAAGCTTTACCAAAAC
Organism: Protopterus annectens; assembly: GCF_019279795.1. Taxonomy (NCBI): domain Eukaryota; kingdom Metazoa; phylum Chordata; order Ceratodontiformes; family Protopteridae; genus Protopterus; species Protopterus annectens. Next base: position 1,495,553,095 of record NC_056732.1, read on the forward strand.
AATAAGCTGGCCAATACCTTGCTCCAATATAAACAGCTCCACAACCGTGCAAAACGACTAATCACCAAAGACAAAAAATCCTACTATATCAAACTTCAGTCCAATAACAATAAAAACCCCAAACAATTCTGAAATGCAATAAACTCACGCCTCAATCCAGGCTCCAAGAATAATCTATGTCCTGACCCAAGTAAATCTGACCTCGAACTAGGCTCTGAATTTAACTAATTTTTCATAGAAACTATTACTACCCTCACCAAGACATTTCCGAATAATAACCCAACTGCTCTACACTCTCCCCCTTCTAACTCACCTCATCTGTTTGAACTTAAACCCATCTCCACTAACTTTATAAAAAAACTTTTGTCCAAACTTAAACCTTGCTCTAACGCTCCCAACAACATGTGCTGCTGATGGCATTGCTCTCCCAATCAGCATCATTATTAACCGATCCATAAAAGAATCATACATCCCCAAACTCTGGCGCTCAGCTTATATTCTTCCTCTTCATAAAGGAGGCAAAAATACCAGCATCTCAAACTTTCGATCCATTGCATTGCTCTCACCAATCTCCAAAATCCTAGAAAAATACATCCACCTCCAACTTATGCCTTTCCTGACCCAAAACAATCTTCTCACTCCTACCCAGCATGGTTTCCACCCATGCCATAGCACAATAACCGCTCTACTCTCTTTCCTAGAAACTGTCAGTCAAGCCTGAGATTCAGGACACTTAGTTTCTACTGTTTTACTCGATCTGTCTAAAGCCTTTGATACTGTTTCACACAAGCACCTTCTTTGTCATCTCTCAAACCTTAATCTCTCACATAATGCTTTATCCTGGTTCTCCAGCTATCTATCAGACAGATCACAGGCAGTCAAATGGAAGAACTCCATCTCTTCCTTCCTACCTGCCCCAATTGGCATACCATAGGGATCCTTCCTTGGGCCAATGCTTTTTAACATCTTCATCAATAACTTTCACACTGCTATTCCTGATGCTAAAATCATTCAATACGCAGACAATTCAACCTTAGTCTGCTCTGCTTCAAACCTCTCTGAATTGCTGACTAAAACCCAAACTTCCCTCTCAACAACTGAAAACTGGATGCGAAAAAACCAACTCTCTGTCAATGCAAATAAATCAAAGATTCTACTATTCCCTCCCACAAAGATCCTCTCCTACGATAAAAAGCAACTTCAAAGTCTATAGTCAAACCAACTCACCTATAGAAGTGGTCCCCTCTGCCAAACTACTTGGCATTACTGTAGATGAACACCTCAAGTTTAATATTCATATTCAACAAAATATTAAGAAAGCCCACCAAAATCTAAGTATGCTGTATAGGAATAATCACTTTCTCTCCAACTCTACCAGGCAAACTCTGGCCTCGACTTTTCTTCCTTCCTTATTATATGGAGCCCCTCTCCTAACCAGCCTGTCCTCCTCTATCACATCTAAACTAGAAAACTGCTACAACAAAATCTGTAAATTTGCCTCTAAATCTAAAAATACCACCCATCACTGCCTAACCTTACAATCACTGAAATGGCTTGAACTTCCAAACTACCTAGACTATCTCCAACTCACTACTGCATATAGACTCATATTTCACCCAACAAAATGTCCCGCTATAACTGACATCCTTCCCCCTTATACACCCAACAGAGTTCTCAGATCTGAAAATCCAAACTTAATTACTATCCATAAACCTAAACGTCCTGCTGGACAACTTCTCCTATCTTTCTCACTAGGCAAAAAATGGAATTCCCTTCCCTCCACACTAAGAACCATACCAAACTCAGAAAACTTGAAAACCCAACTATTCAAACACCTGTCCACTAAATGGAAATGTACCTGCCTTCACGCAACCTAATCAAAGGGGGTTCTCTCTCTGGTTCCCAAGCTCTACAATTCTCATAGTTATCTTCCTATGAGCCTATCTAAGCTCTCAACAATTTCTATAGCTTCTCTCTAAGCTCTCAACAACTCATACAGCCACCCTCACACAACCCAACCTTGTAAATATTGTAAATAGCATTCTACTGTTGATGTGTGTATGTAAAGCGTATTTACATTTTCTTAAAAGGTTTGTATGTAAACTGTTTACTCACCTAACACATATCTGTTTTCCTCAAATGAAACTGTATGATCCCTACCTTCAAGCTTAATGAATTTGTTAACTATGCATGATATTGAATGCATTTATGAGTAACTATTCTACATAATATTATTTTTACTATTAACTATCAGTTGTATCTAAATTGTATAATGCATCTTGGAGCTTTTATCCCCGGGCCTCCACTGAAAATGGCTATATCGGTTGGTTCAGTGTATTTTGTGCAAATAAATAAATAAATAAATAATAGGTTCATAGGTGTTTATTAGGCTAATGACCTCAAAGGTCTTTTTAAGCCTAGCCATGCATCCCAAATCTCTGACAAGTTCTGATACCCTTGATAAGTGTAAGCAGGGGTTTGTGAGATGAAACATTTGCAATCGGGGGTCTGGGAGAGGGGTTAGCCTGGGATGGTTCCTAAAGGTTTTTGGTTTTGCTAGGTCACCAGATTTTGGAGGTTTATCAGTTTGGCATTGCCTAAAAAAAGCCACTATGGGGGTGGAAAAGGTCTTTGCCGATATCTGAAGGCTTAGAGGAAATAAGTGCAGACCATCCCTGGCAAAGCAGTATGGTCTGTCAACTATGTCATTCCAGGATGTCAAATATTGTACCCCCTTGGATTGACACCAGAAGCTAAGGCAATTGTTAAAATCAATATTTTTTGTTGTTAATGCAGCATCATCATTGGAGAAGGCAATATGCTGCTCAGTGATAGGCTCATATCTGCCAGGGACACGTAATCATTGAGCTCAATCATGTTTCACTTCATATAATCAAGGGAGGTATGTCTCAGATCATTAACACCCACATGGACTATGACAGAGTCATACTGGTACCTCTGGTTCAATGAACTGAGTGCCTGTGTGACTTGACGGATCCTACCCCTGGAAAGGCAGCTAACCATGACTCTCTCCTTACTCAGTCTGGTGAATGGGACATCAATGTGCCTCACTATAGAATCACCAATCATCAGGAAATTTGGCTTCTGCACAAGTTTGCCTTAAGGGCTTGGCACTAGAGGCATTGGATACAGTATTACTATGTGTAGCTTTGGATGATGTTTTAATGGAGTGTTTACTTTATGGCTGATGACCTTTTTTATTGTGCTGTGTAGGAAAGTTTCCTGTGAGTGCCTCAGTATAAGCATTATAAATAGCAATAAATATTTTAAACATTCCACTGAGGAGAGGTTAGCCACCTGGCGGTGTAAACCTTGGCTCTAGATGATTGCCACTGTTGAAGTGGCACCCTGACTCCATGTGCAAAAATGGGAAAAAGGGGTTGTGGATGGATGGATGGATTTTAAACATTGGAATAGTTTCATTTAATGGATATAATTAGTCCAGTATACCCTTTTTGTGAGCTACAGAAAGTTGCAATACCTTTAGTGAGGTGCCAAAGTAACAGTCTAGGAACAAATCCGAATCACCTTGTCAGACAGCACAAACTCTGTAACAGTTGGCAAAGACAACTCTGCATTCATCCTTCAACAAATTCAAATAAGGTTAGTTTATTTTTGCTGCATATCTGAAAGGCCACATGTCTCATTCTACAATCACTATATTAACCAGCACTAATTTGCTTCATTTCTTCTGTGATAGGTATATTGCAATCTGTATCACTCAGCTGATAATAATCCATTCCATTTTAACTACAAGGAGCTTACCAGTGCAAAAATCCAAGGTTCTGCAGTGTACATGCAGCTGTGATCATTGGTAAACTCGAGTGAACGATGGACTGCTGGTCTTTGAGCAGTCATGGTGGAATTATGACTGTTTCAGCAGTAATGTACCTTTCAGGCACTCTGAATAGACAGTAAAGTTAATTGTGACAACAGAAGTAAGTGAAAATCTGCTTTACATGACCCCATAAAATGACAATTAGAGTGTGTCTTCGAGCAGTCATGGTTGAATGGTGACTGTTTCAGCAGCAATGTACCTTTTAAGCATTCATTTACAGCTTTGGCTGCTGTGGAGATGCATTAGTGAAGAACCCTGTGAAAAATGAGGATTTTTCATAGAAATTTAAAATACGAATTATTTTTTTAATTTATAATAGCTTAATAACAGGCATAACATTTCTGCATTTAAAATCTTGTAAATTAAAATATATATTTAAAATAGCTCTGAGAACTAGATAGTGCATTGAAGCACCATAGGCGTGGTGGAAAGATATTTTACTAGCTGGAGGCACTTTAGACTCCTCTCGAGAAAGCACAGAGGTACTTCTAGGTTCATAGGTTCATAGGTAGGTACTAGGCTATCTGCCCAAAGGCATTTATAAGCCTAGCCAGAATGTGTTGGCTTTCGCCGCCCCCTTAGATTAGTTCCCTGTGCCTCTGTCCAGCAGAGCCATTGAAGTGATCCCTGGGGTAAACTTTCTCTTTCCCATCCACTCGTCGAGGTTTCTCTTGAAGAGGGTTAGCGAGGAGCTCTGCCTAATGTAGACTGAAATCTTGTTCCAGAGCATGGGAAGTCTCTGGGACAGGAATCTATCCCTCAAGCACATCCTATTTATTGTTGTGGTGAGGTTTATATCCCTGGAGCATGTGGCTCAAGGGGATATGGTTTTCTTTAGGTGGAGCATGTCCATCAATTCTGGGTTGGACATGGCCTTGTATGTCAGGCAAAGATCACCTCTGAGTAGGCGGTATGCAACCGAGTACAGCTGGAGTTTCTTCAGTCGAGCTGCATAGGGCATCGGCTTGAGGCCAGTGATCCTCTTGGTGAGGTACTTCTGTGGTCTTTCCAGTTGTTGCAGGTGTCTTGTAAGGTACATCCCAAATGGGGCATTGTACTCTATGATGGGTCTGATGAGTGATGCATAGAGGGGCCCAATGACCTTTTTCGATCTGGATGCAAACCCTTTTGTGATTAGGTGGGCCACATAGAAGGATTTTCTGACCACTTTGGCAATGTCATTATCAAAGGAGAGTTTACTATGTACTTGGGTCCCCAGATCCCTTAGTACGTCTTCCGTATTTAGGGGGCTACCACTTATGTGGTAGTTTGTGGGTACTTTGTTTTTTCCAAAGGGGATGACTATGCACTTTTTGACATTTAGCTTGGGGCCATGGTTTTGACACCAGGTATCTGTCTCAGTGAGACCCTTTTGGAGGATGTCTGTGTCAGCTGGAGAGTCAATTATAGCCCCTAGTTTGCAGTCGTCTGTGAACTTGGTCAGCCATAGTCCTCCTGTGCTTGCCTGTACCTCTGAGAAGTATATACCGAACAGGAGGGGTCCTAGGACTGAGCCCTGGGGAACGCCACTTGTAACCGGTTTAGAGTCAGACCTAACTCCCGCAACTCTTACCATGTGGATTCTGTCTGTGAGCCAGTTGGCAACCCATCTCGTGACATAGGGGTTTATGTTCAGGCTGGTGAGCTTGTCTATAATACCTGAGTGGGGAATGGTGTCGAAGGCCTTTGCAAGGTCTAGGTAGGCTGTGTGGATCACCTTTCCCTCATCTATAGCCTTGGTAACTGTCTCAAAGAAATACACCAGGTTTAGGAAGCATGATCTGCCCTTAACAAATCCGAACTGGGTAGGGTCCAGTGTTTGGAGGTTTCCAATGTCTCTGTTAATGAGATCCATGATGATGCACTCCATAGCTTTGCAGACCAAGCTAGTCAGGCTTATAGGGCGATAGTTCCCGGGGTCCGTTGTGGCTCCACCTTTGTGGAGTGGAATAACCATTGCTGTGCGCCACTCTGTGGGCACATAGCCTGTGGAGAGGCTGAGTTTAAATAGTGTGTTTAGGTGAGGGGTTAGTTCATCTTTGAGCTCATGTAGGACGCAGCCTGGGACACCATCCGGTCCCATTAATGCTGTGTATTTGGCTTTGGAAAGGGCTGTTTTAACCTGAGGGTCTGTGATTTCAGGGGCACTACATTCTTCTGGTATAGTTATGGGCCCTTTTGGGGCTGAGAGGGGGGTGAAGTTTGCACTGAACCTGGCTGCCAGGATGTTGGCTATATCGGTTGGTTCAGTGTATTTTGTGCCATTCTGCACTAACTCTGAGCAGATCTGAGAATTGCCACTTAGATTCTTGACATAGCTAAAGAATGCCTTGTGGTTATCTTTGGAGTCCATGGCAATTTTTCTTTCGAAGCTAGCCTTGGATGATTTTATGAAGGAATGTAGTTTCTTGCTGATACTGATCGGGGATGTCTTCCCTTCTTGGGATTTTACTCTTTCCTGTACTAGTTTCCTCCTTCTGTTGTATAGCTTGTTTATGGCAGGAGTCCACCAGACTGGTTTCCTTTTCTTGGAGGAGTGAGTCTTGGTTTTGTTTGGGATAGCACGATCCATGGATTCTTGTAGGTGCCCGTAGAGTGCATTAGTAAATGATTTTGCAGCTTGGACAGCATTATCCTTTAGCATGGGGGCTTTGAAACATCCCACCTTGGTCTTAAGTAACGTAAAGTTTGTTTTTGAAAAGTTTTTCACGGTGATTTCTTTGACCGGGGGTGGTGGCAGAATGTGGATATCCAGAGTGATTAGTTTACGGTCAGATCTAACCAGCGAGGGGTTGACCTCCAATGTGGAACACCGGTTGCCCATGTTGGTGATGGCCAGGTCCAATATGTTGTCACCTCTGGTGGGGGTGTTGACCAGTTGAACCAGGGTGTTTGAGTTTATAAATTCTAGGAAATGTTGGGCAAGGGAGTTTGTACTTGAGTAGTTCTCCCAGTTAATGTTTGTGTAATTGAAATCACCCAATATCAGGGTGTTTGGTAGGAACTTTATGTTTCCCAGTGTTTCCAGGAATGTGGAGTGGGGGTCCTGGGACATGGTGGGTGATCTGTAGCAAGCTATAATTTGAATAGCAGTTTTGCCCAGTGTTAGTTGCACGTGGATGATCTCTGAAGCATTGTGCTGTGCCACTAACCTGGAGGTGTGGGTATCCTTGATGAATATGGATACTCCCCCACCATTTGTATTTTGGTCTGGGTTTTGTGGCCAAAATGTATGGTATGAGTTGTAGCCTGGTAGTGCTGGGGTGCTCTCTGGATCCTTAAACCAGGTTTCTGTTACTGCACATATATCGATTTTCTCCATACTGAGGAGTGCCTCGAGTGCGTGCATTTTGAGGTTTAGACTTCTGGCATTGAGTAGCATTACCCTCAGTTTTTTGTTACTTGTGCTATTTACGGTGGTGGGTTTGTCTTTTGAGCCTTGCCTAAAAAAGGCACTATGGGGGTGGCAAGAGCCTTGGCCAGTATTCGAAAGCCTAAGGGTGACAGGTGCAAGCTGTCTCTAGTGAAGCAGTGTGGCTTGTCGAGCATGTCATCCCAGGCTGACAGACACTGGATCCCCTTTGAATGACACCAGAAGCTTAGCCAATTGTTGAAATTGATCATTTTTTTCTCTATACTGTGGTATCATTCTTGGTGAGGGCAGGATGCTATTCAGGTTCAGGGTCATACCGGCCTGGGCTACGTAATCAGAGAGCTCCTCCATGTTTCTTCTCATATTTGTACTTGTTCTGGAGTGACCTGAGTGCTTGTGTTATGTGGCGGATCCTGGCACCCGACAGGCAGCTAACTGTAACCTTCACCTTGTTCAGCCTAGTGAGTGGGACGTCAGTGTGCGTGACTATAGAGTCACCTATTACTAGTGTGTTGGGTATATTATTTTGCCTTAAGGGCTGTGATTGTGTGGCACACTGATTTTGTGAAGTATGTGCTTCATGGTTTGTGTTGGGGGGTGGAGGTTGCTTGGATGTCTGCTTTGGAGGTCTCTGTTGCTTCTGCAGATTTTTATTTAGAGCCTATGAGTATGTTTTCATGTATTTATGTGTGTTTTTTGCCGGTGCTGGTTTCATAGGTCTGTGTGAGACTAGTGGTGTGATGCAAGTAATTCCCATCTCCTCTTGACTGCCTGGTCCAGTCTTGGGTTGAGAGAGCTTAGCCTCCAGTTTGGCTGTATAATTGCATCTCTCGCATGTATTAGTGTTTGGTGGAAGGAGGAGAGGGTTGTCTGTGTACATGAGGCAATTGTAACATTGCCTCAAAATGCCCATATTCACCAGTTGGACTGGAGAGTACACCTGAAACTGCCCTTTGGACATGCCTGGATAGGTACAGTGAACTGTTTTACTGACTGGCTGGTAAGGTCGAATAGAGAGCCTTGTCCTTCTCTACAGTATAGGGGGGGATCTAGTGCTAAGGTTTATTTGTGCTTGCTATGAGTTTTGAGCAAGTGCCGGTATGAGAAGTGAATGGTTTGAGTGCTTAAGTTGAAAGTTTGTCTAGTTCCAAAGGAAAAATTGAAGAGTAGACTTTGTGGAGCCGGGAAGAGTTATACCCTAGCTAACTGACGCTGCCCAGCATGCAAACCCGTGCAAATGCGGGTTTTATAGCAGGGAAATGAAAGAGACAGACATTAGCCCAAAATGGCCAATAAACTACTAGTTTCTGGGCTGAAACCACTCCTCCAGGGACAGATAGGCTGCTCAAAGCTCCCTCTCTCACAGTGAACAGAGAAACTTCCTTCTATCCAAGTAAGGTATGGGCAAACACAGAAACTTGTAACACAGCCCTGAATTCAGCACTAACCTGAAAACTGGACTATACCAGCTTAGAAAGGCGAGAAAACAAGTATATATATATATATATATATATATATATATATATATATATATATATATATATATATATATATATCTATATATTTTTTTTTTTTTTTTTTTTTTTTTTTCTATAGGCACAAAAGAGTTCATTTTACAGTTGTCTTCTTGAATTTTTCTAACAAAGGAGAATAAATGATACATTTGTTGGATGTTCATAGGCAGCTCCAGTTTAACATCCACAGTACAAAACCATTCAGACAGTCTGATCAACTTTTTGTGTCCTTTTCGGCAAATAAGCTGGATCATGGAGTTTCTAAAGTCAGCTTATCAACCTAGCTGTCTGCTTGCATCACACACGTATGCAAAGAAAAAAAGCTTACTTTTAACTAAACCTGTCAAAGCTCACTATACTAGAACATTGGCAACCTCTAGTGCTTTCTTTTCTAGGATATCTGTTGATGACATTTATGTTGCTGCCACTTGGTCTAACATTCATACCTTCATATCCTATCATAAACTAGATTTACTGTCTAGAAGCAGGACAGCCTTTGGTTCAGCTGTTCTCCAGAATATCCTTCCATGAATTCACTCAAACATTATATCAGCTGGGGACTCTGTCCCATCCATTGAGGAACAGACAGAAGGGACAACATCAGATACAAAAGTTATGTACTTACCATAATGATAGATCTGCGTTGTCTGCTTTCACCCTTCCTCAACTTCCCTCCCACCTATCTCCCTGTCTGATTATGGAATTTGTTTTTACTTAATCCTGCTTTGACCAGATTGACCTATTCTGAAGGCCCTTCAAGTGCAGTTTTTATCTCCAGATCCATTAGTTTCTGAGCATTCATATTTCACTGGATAATTTTTATAACATTATTGTTATTACCTGTATTGGTTGTCTGTTTTCTTGGCTACACTCAATCTGAGGTAATGCTGGGCTTTGCAGGGGGTTATGGGAAAGAGGAGGAGCCTGACTTTGGGATCCAAAGTCTTAAGTGGTTGAAGATGGATCCATGGTCAGATCTAAAGACATATCCATTGAGGATGAACGGAAGCAGACAATACAGATCTGTCATTATGGTGAGTACATAACTTTTGTGTATGTTTCACAGGAGTATGATCACAGGTTCAAAACCCTGTTCACTGATTTAGAACATGTGAATTTATTTGCAGCTAAGACTAGTAAAATAGTTTTCATGTTACTTCACCACTAGAAGAGAAAGTCTTATAGCTATAACAGCACTGAATGTTTTGCTTTTTATGGCTTCTCACCAAAAAGATGTTAATCACTTATCTTCCTCTGTATTTGTCTTTGGAAGCATGCATCAATAGAGCTGTCAGTTTTCTAACACTGCTTCTAACATCTTTCCTTATGTTTTCAACTTTGTTTATTAATATGGGGTTACTAAATATACAAAACAAATAAACATCAAGAAGAGCTTAAAAGAAAAATATGTATAATATAAAACACAATATGATGACAGTTAAACTAAGAAAAAATAGGTCTCCTAACAAAACAAAAAGCAGGAAATCTAGAGTGGTCTTCCAATTTAGTCTATCAGGCCTTCCAATGCTAGTGATTTGTAAATAGCAACCATTATGTTTTGAGTGACATAGATGCTGAAATATGGTGGATTTAGTTTGCCATATTTAGCAATTGTCACCAAAGAAATGCAAACGTGTATACTGAGAATAAGAGCAGTTAGGATATATATCAAGAATCTAAAAGCCAAGGCAAATGGCAGTAGTTCAAGGAAGAATGGTTAAAATAATTCTACTAGTTTTTGACCACCTTTCTGGTAAATAAGGACATGTATGCCACATATACCCAGTCAGTGAAGAAACCACTGCCATGCTAGCAGATTCCCGTGGAGGTGTTACGTAATTTTATGTCTGTTGGGAGTCCAGTAAGCTCTAGAAATATCCCTGTTTGTGAGTTTGTTTTTCTGTAGTTCCATATTTTCTTGAATTGAGTATTCTTGGCATTAGTAAAAAGGTCATAAGACCGTTTCATGTCTAAGCTAGGAGATTTCAAAGAGTTAAACTTGTACTGGATATAAATGCTTTTACCTAGGCTTTAATGAAGTACATGCAGCAAAAGAAGTCTCAGGTACAGAGAGTAAGAATTTCCTCCAAATGTTTCTGAATCTGTTATATAATGTGAGCTTATGCAGCAGTAAGGTATTTTGTGTGTACCTTCATATCTGAATGTAACCTGCCTGCCTGTTAAAGAAGTTTTGAGAAGAAAATTAAGATTTTGTTAGCTAGAGAAAAAATGTTTATAAGGAAGCCAAGGTAGGCAGATGAGCCTTAACACATTTTTAGTAGTAATGGTGTTAATAAGCCTATGTATTCTTTATAAACTAATTTCAGTATCATCATGTCCATGAGTCTTCTTATTTGGAAGTTTATAGTTACTTTAATTTTATTTACCACTAAAGGAAAACTCAGAGAAGAAGTTCTAGTATTAGAGGATTCCATACTGATAAAAATGTCTTTATTGTTGTAAGAGCTGGTATTTTAACCAATGTAAACATCAAAGCAAGCTGTACAAATTGCTTTTCTATATGGTTTTGTCTGTTGTCATTTTATTGTTTATTCTGAGTGCATTATTTTGATTTCTCAACCTTTCTTTATATAAAATAGCTTAAAGAAAATGCCATACTTGCCAGCACTTAAAGGATTGAGCACAAAGTACTATGGGGAGGTCTTCATAAATGAGTAGCATTATGCAATGTAATCGGTATTTTTTTGAACATTCCAAGTTTAATGTAATGGAGATAGTGTAGCTATATATTTATTTAAACTAAATATTATTCTACTTAGGTGCAAAAATATTTAGTTTAGATGCGCCCTATTCTGTGAAACATGAAAGTTTAAAAAACACTTCATTACATTGTGTACTACTGTACTGGCACTACTCTTTTATGAATACCCTCTAAATATTTATCATAGTTAAATGAATGTAGTACATGTTCATCATTACATCACTGTTGCAGTAGCCTAAGCTATATGGGATGCCCTACCAAAGATCTAACCAACTGGCCAGCTTCGAAAGGTTTAGGCCACCTTCCACTCACCTTAGCTACTGTACGGCTTGAGCAAAGCAATATAAAATCAGTGGCTAGGGTGCCAAACTTCAGAATGTTCTTGCCATTGAAGTGCACTCTTCCATGCTGGCTTTAAGTGATTGATGGCTGTCTAGTGTTTCACCAAGGCTAGGCAGATAAGTACCTCATTGATGAATACCTTCCAGTTCATTTTGTTTCCTAACAAAAAGTTATTCTATAAAGAAATATTTACTAAAGGCTAGAACATGTGTTTTTAGTTGTTGTCTCTAAACATTTTACCTCATATCAGACATTTTTAGTCATGGTTCCCTTTGGGAAATGCCTATGAAATAACTGATTTTGTGATAAAACATTTTACTTTTGATTTGAATTGTGGCCTTAAAAATATTTACCTCAAAATTTTTTCTTTTGTCAGGTTGTTTCACCAAATATCCTAAACTCTACTACTCTCTTGTCAGACACATTTTCTGATAGACAAACAGTCCTGAGTCCCTGTGAGGATCCCCTTATTATTTGTCATATTTTATGAGGAAGCGTTACTTTTCTATCAAAAAGTTATAGAGACTAGGGCTAGTGTGTTTGGTGGCTGTCAGTAAAAATTTTACCTCAGATCTTAACTTTTCTGTCAGCAGGTAAGACCAACTCCTCAGAGATCTGCTAGTTGCTTATCAGACACCTTTTTTGCTAGACAGATCATCCTGGGTATCTATGGCTATTCCCTTATATTCTATCTTTTTTTTTGAAGGAAGGTGTTAACTTTTCTGTCAAAAATATTGGTAGTGACTGGGGCTGGTATGTTTAGTGGATGACATTAAAATATTTTACCTCAGAACTTAACTCTCTTTCTCTCCTTCAGATTTCTTCTGTTACATGTACGTTATTTCAAGATATTGAAAACACTAGGTAAGACCAAGTCTTCAAGGCTGTGCTAACTGCTTGTCAGACACCTGTTGCACCAAGAACATGGACCTGGGTCCTGGTAACTTGATCATTCCCTCCTTGAGCCTTAAGAAGAGAAAAGTTATCTGGAGGGCTTTATTCTTGACTTTGGATTCCCCTTTGCCTCAGCCAATGATGGGTGATACTACTGTTGCTATCTGTTGTTCCTTGGACTGTACATCACCTTCTCTTGGTCACTGTGGTACTTCTTCTTTGGAAGCCTTTAAAGACCATGGGGCAGGCACATCTTCTGTGGATGCTCAGCTGCCCTTATTGGGTAAAGCTGAACCAATCTTTCCAGCATCAGGGAAGGGACTACATAATGCTCCTTCACTAAGCCTCATTCCTGGAAAGGCCTTTGAGATGCTTGTTTCTGGGGACTCCCAAAAAAAGGAAGACACAAGGTTAGACATTTATCTTCTCCTAAAGCAGATAAGGAGGTTTGGCTGGAGTTTGCTTTGCCTTTCAGTCTTTACATGCTGAGTTTTTCAGTCATTTGAAGAGGACTGTTTTCAGTGAGAACAAAAGAAATACCAAAATTCCAGCATATATCTTATGCTTTGTTTCAGGTGTATTTTCTCAGCCTGCATCCATTCCTCCTCTGTTGCCAACCTTAGATGATATTTTCTTTGAAGACAGAAAATTGTCTGACTGTTAACCACCTCCCAGAAAGTCTGATAAATTGTATAATGTGCCTCAGTCCCACAAATTCCTTTTTATAACCCCTAAATCAGATCCTGAAGTAATTTCTCTGTCAAAATCAGCTTTTGCTAAACTCCTTATGGCAGATGACCTTATTGCTTCTGACAAGCTGTGAAAAGCCTTGATAGATTTGGGAAGAAATTTTATACTTCTTCTACCTTAGCCTTCAGAATAACAAATTGTCAGACTCACATGTCCAAGTTTATGCTGTTTTTTTATGACAGTTTGAGAATTCTAATTGCTGACCCTGGTAACCAGTTGAAATGTCGGGATCTGCTAGAACAAGTTCTGAAATATGAAGACTGACTAGCCGAAAGAATGGACTTTGATACATTGTCTGAGATGCCATTTCTTGGAATATTCCCTTTTCTCCAAGGTAAGCGAGCTTGGAGTTGGTATATATAAATTTGGGGTGTGTGAGGGGTGCAGGGAGGGCCTATAAAACTTACTATTAAGTTTTACAGCCCCTCCTCTTTGCAGTGTTAAGGAGAAGAGATGATGTTAAGTTGTTCAATCTCGCCTTCGTTCTTGCTGGATGGGTCCAAAGTTGATCCACAGCTCCGACTCGGCCACTTACTATAGCACGAGAGCTCTTTAGTGGCTCGAGGCTACCCCTTATCTCAGAATGCCCAGTGTCAGCTACCCAGATCTCATTTGCCACTTTAGCTGCGAGGTTGCGTCAATACTGGCTCAGGCTTAGTATAACTTTTTTGCTCTATTAGATTCAAATAATTTTCTTAAAAACTGATATATATTTTCTCTCCTATAGTAGTTTGTAAGTTTCTTTTATTGTAAACCCCTTATCTCATCCTTGTGGTGTTCTTTTTGTGATGTGTTGGCCATCACCCCTTAGTCGTTAGACCTTCTGTTATTCCCTGAACTCATTTAACTTAGAGAGCCCCCCTCCCCCCCCCCCTTAAGGACAGACGTTTAAGTTAGAGGCTCTCCTTTAAGGTCTTTATTATTATAATTTTAGTTTACTATTGTAGTGTGTCTTTTTGGTAAAATGTCTAAGGAAGTTAAAGCTTCAGGTTTTAAAAAGTGTGACTCATGCTGTCAGAAGATGTCTCTGACAGATGGGCACACTAGTTGTGTTTACTGCTTGGGGGCTGTGCACCTGCAGGACTTTTGTTCTATTTGTCATGCCTTTAGTCCAAGGGTACTGCAGGAGCAGAAAAACAAGCTTATCCTCCATGGATTGTTAAAACAGGATTCTCCGGCTAAAGCATCTCACCCAGTGAAACCTTTGAAACCAGTCAAGCTATCGGCTCCATGTTCAGAACCGACCTCTGAGCTTGACAAACCAAGTGTGTCAGTGCCCTCTGGCACCGGCAAGACTTCTCCGTCGACTCCAACTGTTACTTCAGAGCCGTCTTGGAGCCACAAATGAGCTAGGTCTCCTTCATTGGAGCCAATTCACTCGGTGCCACAATCACTCTTACTTCAAAGCAAGACCAGTCATTGCTCATCTTCCCACTCCTATCGGTCCTCGAGGTTATCGGATCAGGATGTGGAGAGAATGGACAGTAGATTGCTGAAGTCACAGGCCCTTGCTAAAATGCTTTCAAGCCCGCCTCAACAGGCTTTGGCTCCATCCACTTCAATTTTGATTCCTCCTCCGACTATGCTTAGTTCGGAGCAGGAGTCCATGGACACTCCAATAGTGGTTCCTTCGGCTTCGATAGCATCCTCTTCGGCTCCGACATTGGCTCTGATTACCTCAGTTCTTCCTCCCATCAAGGTATCTGGGTGTCAAAGCTCTCTCATTGGCTTCGAGGGGGGAAGGGGCATCGGACCCTTGTCTGACCCCGCTCTCCCTCTCAGAGCATCAGCTCAGTTGAGCTCGGCTCCCACATCAGCCTCGGAGTCATCGCCCTCGGGGCAGAGTGGGATTCCTGTCTCTTCAGAACTGGAGCCCTCCTTGTGTCAAGACCGTGACGCCTTTGAGGTCATGTGGAGAGTGCTGTCCCCACAGATGGCCCCACTATCGGTTCCATCGGCTCCGTCCCCCTCAGTGCCTGTGACAACCTCTGCTCCTCCTCCAGCCCCAAAGCATAGGGAACCTATGCCCCAGGACACCCCACTGGGTAAACCCTCTTTTTCCAAAACCTCCCCAGACCATTCTGAGCAGGCTTTTCTGAAGAAAAGATGCAAGAGGAAGCACCAAGACTCCCCTGAGTCTGTCACCTCAGATACAGACTTAGATGAATCGGAGGGGTCCCCAAGGTCCCCCTCTGAAGATGTTTCCTTTTCGGACATCCTTGAGATTCTCAGGCAAAGATGTAGCTGGACTTCCCTAGCCCCCTCTGAGGATGAGTCTTTATACCTGGAAGCATTTAGTTCCCGACCTTCCACCTCCTGGGTGTCTCTGCCTTTTGATCCACTCATGTCTGTAGTGTCTTGAAAGGCTTGGTCAGCTCCAGATTCCATGGAACCATTTTCGAGGAGACCCAATAAATTTATCACAGCTCCCCAAGACAAACAATTCTTGACTAAAGGTGTCCCAGTTGATGCCATGGTGGTAGCAGCAGCCACAAAGAGAGAGTTAGCTGAAACCTCCTCATCTGTCCATCCACCGAATAAAGATTCTCGTATGATAGACAGATATGGGAAGCGAATGTGTTCATCAGCAACCTTCTCCCTTAGGTCCCAGAACTATCTTTCTCATTTTACTAGGCTTCAGAGGGATCTCCTAAAAGAGCTTGGAGATACTCTACAAAATCCCACAGCTGAGGGAGCTTCAGCTAAGGTAGCTACCCAGCTGGCGACTCTTAATTCAGTAGTCAACTCATCCATGTGGCTTATTTCATACTCAGCCGATGGAGCGAGTAGAGCTGCAGGAACAGGAGTGGCTCTTAGGAGACATTCTTGGCTGCGGCTGTGTCAGTTTGCAGAACCTTTCAAAGCATCCTTCACCAATACCCCCTTTGATGTCTCCTCTCTATTTGAGCCTCAGGTGAAAGACACGCTTACCAGGTGCCAGCAGGAAGGCAAGACGCTCTCTGATGTCGGAGTCTGTTTTTCCACTCCTACCAGACCATACCCAAAGGGTCTGAAGGGTGGAAAGATGTGGTTTCAAAAATCCCAGGGACCCTTGCCTGATGCACGTGGTGAATTTTCCCCCAGGGGCAGAGGGGGAAATAATAACAATGGCAGATGCCGCCCTCGTGGCAGAGGGGGTCTTCAATATCAGGGTGACAGAGATACGTTCTCTTCCAAACACTATCAACATCCCTGAAGGGATGCTCGACTGCTGAACTCTGGAGGCAGTCAGGGGAAGGCTTTCAATGTACCCAATCACCTGGCAAAATATTACAAAAGACAAATGGGTACTAGCCATTATATCCAGAGGTTACAAGATTCCCTTTCATCAACCCCCTTTTGTTTCAAAAAAATCCATTCCAGATGTTCCACCCAATCTAAGGGATCAGGCAGTCACAGAAGTTTCAAGCCTGCTAGAAAAAAAAGCCATCCAGGAAGTCCCCACAGACCAAGTAGGATCCGGAACTTACTCAAGATTCTTTATAGTGCCCAAAAAGACAGGGGGCTGAAGACCAATTCTGGATCTCAGCAGGTTAAACAAATCTGTACAAAAAGAAAAGTTCCGGATGGTATCACTGCAGTCCATTCTCCCCTTTCTGGGTCAGGACAATTGGATGTGCTCCACAGATCTTCAGGACACATACTATCATATAAAAATGGACAGACGGTCCAAGATATTTCTACGCTTCTGACTAGGGGCCAGTCATTACCAATTCAGAGCTCTGCCCTTTGGTCTCATCACAGCCCACAGGGTGTTCACCAAATGCATAGCAGTAGTCACGGCTTACCTGAGATGTCTAAGATTCCAGGTGTTTCCTTATCTGGACGACAGGCTCCTCACTGCTACCACCAGGCAACAACTTATAGAGACACAAGATTACACCATCACATCCTGTGCTCAACTAGGCACCACAATAAACTTCGAAAAATCTGCCTTGTTGCCCTGTCAATCTATTACATACATAGGAGCAGAGCTAAACACAAGAAAAATGATTGTAAAATTACCTCAGGAAAGAGTTTCCATTATTCAAAAACAAGTGTCACTTCTCCTGAGGAGCAAAAGAATTCAAGTCAAATATGTTCTTCAAGCTCTACGGTCCATGGCAGCAGCCATTCTTCTAGTTCCCTTAGCACGCTTTCACATGAGAATCCTTCAGTGGCTTCTTTTCACACAATGGTCCTTCCAGGAATTACCCATGTCTCACATGATGCTAATTATGGAATCTTTCAAAAGACACCTTGGATGGTCTCCCCACTAGTTACTCAGGGCAGACCTTTCATGGAATCCCATCTGGTCGCCACAGTGACCATGGATGTTTCCCTGATAGGGGGGGGGGGGCATTATCTAGGGAAGACAGTCCAAGGCACTTGGCAACCTCACGAGTACCACTTGCACATCAACATCCTGGAGATGAGAGCGGTGATCCTAGCACTGCAAGCTCTTCAAGACTCTCTCCCTACCGGGACTATTGCAATTCAGACGGACAATATATCAGTGGTTTGGTACATCAACAAACAGGGCGATACCAGGTCTTACCCCTTGTGCTGAGAGGCCCTTAGACTGTGGCAATAGGTGATTTCCTCCCAACATTTTCTGACAGCAATGCATATCCCTGGGACATCCAACGTAATAGCAGACAGGCTCAGAAGGGCTATCCTCATGCCTCAGGAGTGGTCTCTGAAACAGGAAATTGTGGATCTTATTTTCCGCAAATGGGGCCAGCCTTGCTGCGATCTCTTTGCCTCTCTCCTCAGCAACAAATGCAGCAGCTACTTCTTCCTTGTTCCTCCTCCAGGTCAGACACCCAGGGGTGCTCTAGTCCATGATTGGCCTCAGGGACTCCTTTATGCATTTCTCACCTTTCCCCTAATTCCAAAATTCATTCATAAAGCAAAATCGTTGGGTTGCAAAATAATCCTCATTGCCCCCTATTGGCCTTGACAGATTTGGTTTCCGTTCCTTCACCCCCACCTTCTAGCCCAGCCTTGGATTCTAGACCCAGTAATGAACCTCTTGATTCATCAATCAGGCAGGCTACACCAATCCCTCCAATCTCTCAAGCTCACAGCTTGGTTACTCCACTTCCAATCCTAGCCAGGCTCCCCAGTATTTCCCCAGCAGTGCGTGATATTATTGTTTCCTCCCATAAGACAAATACAAGGAAAGTCTATGCTAGCAAATGAAAAAGATTCTCTTACTGGGCAGAATCCAGGAAGTTAGATCCTTTTACAGCTCCTGTACACGAGATTTTGGATTTCTTAGCAGAACTGTTTCATTCTAGTGCAGTGGCTGCTACCATCAGAGTACAACTAGCTGCCATTTCAAATTTTCACGGAGTTTCTAACTCCAGCATAATATCTCACAAACTCTGTAAGGCCTTCATGAGAGGTACAGCTCTACTTAGACCCCCAGTGAAAGAGCCCCTTCCTCCTTGGGATCTCAATTTGGTTCTGGCCTCCTTGATACTGCCATCCTTTGAACCAGTAGCATTATCTTCCTTGAAATTTCTCTCTTGGAAAACTCTCTTCCTAGTTGCTATTACTTCTGCTAGATGTGTTTCAGAACTTCATGCACTTTGTGTTCGCCCTCCATACCTAGTTTTTCACAAAGACAGAGTTTCTCTGAGAACCAACCCATCTTTTCTACCTAAAGTTTGTTCAGAACACAATTTGAATCAATCCATTGAACATCCTGTCTTTTTTCCTAATCATTCCAACAAGGCAGAATACAGATTACACCAACTGGATGTGCATAGACAACTGCGTTTCTGTCTCCATAGAACTAAAGAGATGAGAAAATCAGATCAGTTGTTCCTTTCATTTGCTAACAACAAGCAAGGCCTTTCAGTTTCTAAAGTAAAATTGTCAAAATGGTTATCAGACACCATAGCCCATACCTACCATTTGCGACAAAAAGATCTTCCAGCAAAACCCAAGGGTCATTCAACCAGATCAGTAGCTACTTTGGTAGTGTTTCAATCTAGATTGCCCATAGATTCAATTTGTGCAGCAGCTACTTGGGCAGATCCTCATACATTCATTTCTCATTACAAAGTAGATGTGGTCTTTCGGGGCATGGCTTCCTTTGGCTCCATGGTTCTGAAAAGTCTGTTCCAATGAGCCACCCAGGATTGAGGTGCTAGGGACGCTGTCCCATCCAGCAAGAATGAAGGTGAGATTGGACAACTTAACATAAAGAAGTTATGTACCTACCATAGCATTCCATGTTAGTTGTCCTTCATCTCACCTTCCTTCTTGCGTCCCTCCCTCCTTCCCCCTTCCTCGAGGATTGAGAGGAGTTTTTCAATGGTTTCACTGGCTAATTTGTTTTGTTATCAGTTGGTTCCCAAACAAACCATGACAATTATGGCATCTACTTTTCTGAAGTACAGGCTAACACAGAAGGTCTTTGGCTAACAAAGTTCGCAGATGACTGAAAACTAGAAGCCATAATCAAATCTCCTAACGATGTAGACATCCTACAAAAGGGCCTCACTGAGACAGATGCCTGGTGTCAAAGCCATGGCCTCAAGCTCAATGCCAAAAAGTGCATTGTCATCCCTTTTGGTAAAAACTCTGTACCCATGAACTACCACATAGGCGGTAACCTACTTAACACCAAAAGTGTGATAAGAGACCTTGGGACACAGGTGGACAGTAGTCTCTCCTTTGATAATCACATTGCCACAGTAGTCAGGAAATCCTTCTACGTGGCACACCTCATCACAAAAGGTTTCCCATCCAGGAAAAAAGAGGTCATTGTTCCCCTCTACTCATCCCTCATTAGACCCATTATAGAGTACAATGCCCCCTTTTGGTATGTACCTCACAAGACATCTACAACAACTGGAAAGGCCACAGAAATACCTCACAAAGAGGATTACCGGCCTCAAACAGATGCTGTATGCAGACCGTCTCAAAAAACTCAGCTTTACTCTGTCACATATCGCCTACTCAGAGGCGATCTCTGCCTAACATACAAAGCTATGTCAAATCCAGAGCTGTTGGACATGCTCCACGTAAAGAAATCCCAATCCCTCTGAGCTACATGCTCTAGGGACCTAAACCTTGTCACCACAATAAACAGAACATGCTGGAGGGATAGATTCCTGTCTCAGAGACTTCCCATACTCTGGAACAAACTACCGATCTATATCAAACAAAGCTCCTCATTAGCACTCTTCAAGAAAAATCTTGATGATTGGATGGGATATAGGAAATTCACCCTGGGGATTACTTCTGTGGCTCTGCTTGACAGGGGCACAGGAAAATAATTTTCTTGGGTGGCAAAAGCCAGGGCACTGTTTGGATAGGCTTATATAGGCCCTAGGGCCAATAGCCTAGTACCTACCTATGAACCTATGAATTAACTGTATATCCAGGTTTATTAATGTATTATCTTCTATAACTATGTCTAGTGTGAGCTATCTCAAATGAGATCTGGGTAGCTGACGCTGGGCATTCTGGGATAAGGGGTAGCCTCGGGCCAGTAAAGAGCTCTCGAGCTATAGTAAGTGGCCAAGTCGGAGCCAAGGATCGGCTCCAGACCCATCCAGCAGGAAGGAAGGCAAGATGAAGGACAACTAACATGGAACGTTATGGTAGGTACATATTTTTTTGAGATTTGCTGTTCTCCTGTGTTTTCGGTCTTTTTTTTTGGCCTGATGGCAGTCAGCATTTCAAGCTCCAACATTTCAATAGGGAGCTGCTGACTCCTCTTCCCCAGAGACTAAGGCATCTCTGATTTCATTAGCATCCTGCTCTCTATAATGTGCTCATGACATGACACTGATGATGCTGTTTCTAGAGCAGCTGACACTGTGTTACTGATGAAGGTTGCCTACTTTCCCAGAATTTACCAGAGATTATCAAACCTGAAATCATGAATTCTCTTCTGGATGAAGTTGTGTTATTTAGTCCTGTTCCTGCTGAAGTCCTTAAAAGATTTGGTGAAAGGGGAAAAGTTATTTCAGAAGGGTACCCAGATTTTTTTAACCATCCTTGTCAAAATATAATTTAAACTTTTCTTCCAGTTTGGTTTCCTTTTCAGGAAACAGAATACGTTTTCCCTGCAAGGCACAAGAAAACAAAATTTCAAAAATAATGGCAGGGAGATTCAAAGAAGAAAGCAGGGTCCTCCCAAAATCAAGTACATGTAAGAAAATAGACTTAGATATGTCCCTTCATGTACTTTCTCCTCCACTCCCCACCCTGGTAATCTGTGAAATGCATAAGTATTAGACAAACGTATGTTAACCATGCACAATACAACTCTCTTGTCTTATATTGCCACACTGGTACACATCTCTGTTCTGTGATTAATGCATCCCAGTGTAAATATGCAAACATTGCAGTCATATGCAGATAACAATTTCATTGTTACTGTAATATACTCATATATGTTATTATATATCATATATGTTATTGCAATATACTTATTTGCTTGAAACATATG
Source organism: Protopterus annectens (assembly GCF_019279795.1). NCBI lineage: Eukaryota > Metazoa > Chordata > Ceratodontiformes > Protopteridae > Protopterus > Protopterus annectens. The sequence continues at coordinate 1,495,575,004 of NC_056732.1, forward strand.
TTTTTCTTAACTTGTATGCCTTGTATGTTTTGTATTGCCAAAATGGGACCAGTCATCGCTGAAGAGCATCTGCTGACCAGCTTACCCTATCCTGTTAACTAAATGAAATAAATAAATCCTGTAAAGCTTTCCTGAATCTAGGCCTTCACTTTCCTCTGTGGTACCAGATACTTCAGACACTTGAGTTCTGAGAATCATGAAAAAAGGCTACATCTGGCAGTGGGATTCCCTTTGTTTTTTTTTTCAAGGGATTGCTCTTCATCCTGGTAATCAAACCTCCCTGTTCCCTCCTATTATAGATAAGAAGTTGTATCAGTTTCTGATATTTTCCAATCAGACTTTGGCATCTTCCAAGGAATATCTCAGAATTCTAGATTTCATGGTCTCTATTATTCTCATGATTCCTTCTGGCCAAATTTCACATGAGGAGTATTCACTGATTTGTCAAATTAGTTTGTATCCAACAGCAGCATGCCATCATCTTCTTTCGGCTGTTCCCGTTAGGGGTCGCCACAGTAGATCATCTGTTTCCATTTCTTCCTGTCCTCCGCATATTGCTGTTTCACACCAACCGCCTGCATGTCCTCTCTCACCACATCCATAAACCTTATCTCAGGCCTTCCTCTTTTCCTCTTACCTGGCAGCTCCATCCTTAGCATCCTTTTCCCAATATACCCAGCATCCCTCCTCAGCACATGTCCAAACCAATGCAATCTCGCCTCTCTTGCTTTGTCTCCAAACTGTCCAACCTGAGCTGACCCTCTAATATACTGATTCTTAATCCTGTCCATCCTAGTCACACCCAGTGCAAATCTTAACATCTTTAACTCTGCCACATCCAGCTCTGACTCCTGCCTTTTTGTCAATGCCACCGCCTCCAACCCATATAACATAGCTGGTCTCACTACCCTCTTGTAGACCTTCGCTTTCACTCTTACTGGTACCCGTCTGTCACAAATCACTCCTGACACTCTTCTCCACCCATTCCACCCTGCCTGTACTCTCTTCTTCACCTCTCTTCCACACTCACCATTACTCTGAACTGTTGATCCCAAGTACTTAAACTCATCCACCTTCACCAACTCTACTTCCTGCATCCTCACCATTCCTCTACCGTCCCTCTCATTTACACACATATATTCTGTTTTAGCCCTGCTGACCTTCATTCCTCTCCTCTCTAAAGCATATCTCCACCTCTCCAGGGTCTCTTCAGCCTGGTCCCTACTCTCACTACAGATCACAATGTCATCTGCAAACAGCATAGTCCATGGGGCCTCCTGTCTGATCTCATCTCTCAGCCTGTCCATCACCACTGTAAATAACAAAGGGCTCAGAGCTGGTCCTTGATGTAATCCCACCTCCACCTTAAATGTATCTGTCTCTCCCACTGCAGTCCTCACCAATGTCACACTACCCTCGTATATATCCTGTACCACTCTTACATACTTCTCTGCCACTCCCAACTTCCTCATACAATACCACAACTCCTCTCTAGGCACCCTGTCATATGCTTTCTCTAAGTCCACAAAGACACAATGCAACTCCTTCTGACCTTCTCTGTATTTCGCCAACAACACTCTCTGAGTAAACATTGCATCTGTAGTACTCTTTCCTGGCATGAAACCATACTGCAGATCACTAATCATCACCTCCCTTCTTAACCTAGCTTTGACTAGTCTTTCCCATAAATTCAAGCTGTGACTGATCAGTTTTATCCCTCTGTAGTTACTGCAGCTCTGCACATCACCCTTATTCTTAAAGATAGGTACCAAAACACGTTTTTCCACTCCTCAGGCATCCTCTGACTTTCCAAAATTTCATTAAAAACAATCTGGTTAAAAATTCCACTGCCATTTCCCCTAAGCACCTCCATGCTTCCACTGGTATGTCATCTGGGCCAACAGCCTTTCCATTGTTCATCCTCTTCATAGCTGTCCTTACTTCCTCCTTGCTAATCTGTTTCACTTCCTGATTCACTATCCCCACATCATCCAACCTTCTCTCTCTCTCATTCTCTTCATTCATCAGCCCCTCAAAGTACTTTTTCCATCTACTCAACACACTCTCCTTGATGTGAGTACATTTCCCTCACTATCCTTTATCATCCTTACCTGCTACAAATATTTCCCAGCTCTGTCCCTCTGTCTAGCCAATCAGTACAGGTCCTTTTCTCCCTCTTTAGTGTCCAATTTCTCATACAACATTCCATATGCCTTATTCTTAGCCTTCACCACCTCTCTCTTTGCCATGCGTCTCATCTCCTTATACTCATGTCTACTTTCTTCATCTCTTTGACAATCCCACTTCTTCTTCGCCAGCCTCTTCCTCTGTATACTCTCCTGTACTTCCTCATTCCACCACCAGGTCTCCTTGTCCTCCTTCCTCTGTCCAGATGTTACACCAAGCACCTTTCTAGCAGTCTCCCTTACTAGCTCTGCTGTAGTTACCCAGCTATTCGGTAACTCTTCACTGCCTCCCAGTGCCTGTCTTAACTCTTCCCTGAACTCCACCTCACAATCACCCTTTTTTAACTTCCACCATTTAATCCTTGCCACTGCTTTCACACTCCTCTTCCTCTTCTTGATCACCAGTGTCATCCTACAGACCACCGTTCTATGCTGCTTAACTACACTTTTCCCTGTCACCACTTTACAGTCTCCAGTCTCCTTCAAACTGGCCCTTCTACATAACATATAATCCACCTGTGTGCATCTTCCTCCACTCTTGTACGTCACCCTATGCTCCTCCCTCTTCTTAAAATACATATTCACCACAGCCATGTCCATCCTTTTTGCAAAATCACAATCATCTGACCTTCTGCATTCCTCTCCTTAACACCATACCTACCCATCACTTCCTCATCCCCTCTGTTCACTTCACCAACATGCCCATTGAAATCCGCTCCAGTCACTAGTCTCTCTCTCCCTTGGGTACACTAACCACCACTTCATCCAACTCACTCCAAAATTTTTCTTTCTCATCCATCGCACACCCAACTTGTGGAGCATATGCACTAACAACATTCATCATTACACCATCAATTTCAAGCTTCATAAACATCACTCTATCAGACACCCTCTTCAACTCCAAAACACTCTTGGCATACTGTTCCTTTGGGATAACCCCTACCCCATTTCTCCTGCCATCCACACCATAATAGAACAATTTGAACCTGCCTCCTATACACCTGGCCTTACTTCCCTTCCATCTGGTCTCTTGCATGCACAATATATCAACCTTCCTTCTCTTTATCATATCAGCTAGCTCTCTCCCTATACCAGTCATACTGCCAACATTCAAAGTTCCTACCCTCACTACTACACTCCTAACCTTCCTCCTCTCTTCCTGCCTTCGGGCATGCCTTCCCCCTCCTCTTCTCCTTCGGCCAACAGTAGCCCAATTTCCGGCAGCACCCTGTTGGTTAACAGTACTGGTGGCAGTTGTTGTTAACCCAGGCCTCGACCGATCCACCATGTATATTTAAAAAAAAGTGTGTGTTTTAAACTTTACTATTTATAAGTAGTTTTTTATATGCACACACATATATCCACGTGCATTTGTGTGTGTGTGTGTGTGTGTGTGTGTGTGTGTGTGTGTGTGTGTGTGTGTGTGTGTGTGTGTGTGTGTATACAGTATGGGTGCAGTTTTTAACTTCTACTGATAAATAGTAAAGTTAAACTAAAGCATTCACACACACACACACACACACACACACACACACACACACACACACACACACACACACATATAGTTATATACATAATCAACTTAACTATTACGTTATTTGTGTTTTGTTTTGTTTTTTTTGTTGTACTCATTGAGCTCATGGACATATCCATAGGTAAGAGAGGCCTGGACACCAAAACATTGCTATTGAATATTGCTTAATGTTTTTTGTTCATGTTCAGCTTCTTTTACTGAATGCAAAGAAAGAGACACATTCTATCTTACCGCTAACTGACCAGCAAACATGAATTTTGAAGATATTCCCTGTTCATGGGTTCATAGTTTTATAGGTAAATCTTGGCTACTGTTCCAGAGGACCATTAGTTGCTTAACCTCAATATCCTAAATTATAGGTACCCATTGGCATGACTAATAAATACCTAGTTATGGCCCCTTTCACTGAGGGCTTGAGGGGCCATACCTGGGATATATTTATGATTTCCCATCCATTTGTCCAGGTTATGCATAGTTCATTGTCTTATATACTTTTTTGGTTCAACTACCTTGCCTGTATTTTTATATTTGTTCTAATTTTTTTTTTTTGTATTGTTGTTTGTGGAACTTTTCTCCCCGGGCCTCCTCTGAAAATGGGCTCCTGGCCCAGTCAGACATTCCCGATAAACAAATGTAAAATAAAATAAACTAAAATAAATAAAAAAGTACCTAGGTCCCCACTGACTGAGTCAGCTTTCAAAAGGGTGTAACCTGTATGTTAGGTGCATGGATGCCCAGAGCTGCCAAAGGACACATTTTTCCATTTTGTGGCAAATTGGCTTAATTCCAAGTCAGACTTTCCCGCTAAACAAATATTAAATAAATAAATAAATAAATAAACTTTAGTTTTAGACTGTGATTAAGGCACGAATTATTGGTCTATTTTAGTGTCTCCTGAATAATCTGGAAGTTTGATGGGGAGTTACTGACAGCTCCAAGCTTGCACTCATCTGCAAACTCAGTCAACTATAGGTCCTTGATGTCAAACTTGACCTCAGCATAATAAATACTAAAGAAGAGTGATATACAACTGATCCTTGGGGACATCACTAGTACCCTCTCTTTTCAAAGAGAGTGTGCCTCCCAAATAGATTGTGTTCTGTCCATTAGCCAGTTTGCTATTCAGTAGGTAGCACAGGAGGTTACATTTAGTTTGATTAGCTTATTGATAATTTCAGGATTTGGGATGGTATCAAAAGCTTTGGTCAGGTCCAGGTAGGCAGTGTGAACTGAGTTGCCTAAGTTTAATGCATCAGTGACTTGCTCAAAGAAGCCCACCAGGCTCGGGAGACAGAATCTGCTTTAATAAATCCAAACTGGCTTATGTGTGATGTCTGAGACTTGTAGACCATCTATCTCCTCGTTAATGAATTCTGTAATGATACTTTCCATTTTTATTTTATTTTTTTGCAGACAAGGCTGGTGAGATTTATATGTGCACAGTTTCCTGGATCAGTAGTGGATCCTGCCTTTATGGAGTGGGATGACTATCGCAGTTTTCCACTGGTCTGGCATGAGCCCAGTGGAGAAGCATAAGTTTACTAGTGAACCTACCAGACAGTGTTTGGTATAGACAGAAGGGGGTCCATGTATTCAGTATGAACTGATTTGCCTGAGTTTAATGCATCAGTAAATTGCTCAGAGAAGCCCATCAGGTTCAGTAGGCAGACTCTGCATTTAACAAACCCAAACTGGCTTGGGTCCAGGACTTGTAGACCACCTATGTCCTTGCTAAATCTTCTTCTTCTTTTGGCTTTTCCCAGTTAGGGATCGCCACAGCAGATCACCTGTCCACTCATGATTGGCAGTGGAGTTTTATGGTGTCGAGTTGCCAGCACAGTGCCCAACCTTACACAGAAGGCACACACATGCACTCACTTACACCTAGGGCCAATTTAGAGTGTCCAATCCACCATGTCCTTGTTAATAGGTTTCATTATAATAATGGTCCTTTTTTGCCAGTAAGGCTGGTGGGACTTATAAATGTATAGTTTCCTGGATTAGCAGTGGATCCCCCCTTATGTAGTAGGACAGCTATCGCAGTTTTCCATTTCTCTGGATGAATCCAGAGAAGAAGCTGAAGTTGAATAAGCTCCCAGACAGTACTTGGTGCTGACAGAAAGCAGCCTGATATATCTATTTATTTACTTTTGGTTACTGAGAAAGTCTGTCTGTGAACTGAAATGCCCATTTACAGTGGAGGCTCAGAGATAAAAGATCCAAAACAAGAACAGAAATACGTTTTTGACAATTCAAAAGAAAATTGGTCCACAAATATTATTTACAAAGCATTTCAAAGAAAATGGTCAACTAACATTATTTACAAACCATATTGGATTAAGGAAATACATGCTTTTTAAGTTTTGTGAGTATTATCAAAAACACTACATTAATACACTTGTATAGTATCAATAGTGGTCAAAGTTATGATGTCATACTTGCATATCAGGCTCCATGGAGCTAGCGTTTTTGGCCTTGGATAGAACATTCAAGACTTGCTTGGATGTGATCAGAGGGGATAGTGTGGGCATCATAATAAGTTGGGGAAAGTTAGGGGGAGATAGGGGAGTAAAGTTAGAGCTGAAATTGTTTGATAATATGTTGATTTTACCCTCAGGGGAGACAGGTCAATAGGCATAAAGGCCAGAGATTACCCCATCTCTGGAACAGGCTCCACATCCATATGAAGCAGAGTTCTTCCCTAATCCAATTCAAGTGCAGCCTGGACAATTGGATGAGGAACAAGAAATTCATCCTTGGTTTGACACCTATATTGCTAATGGACACAGACAACCTGTAAATGGTTCATCTCCCAAGCCCTAGCTTGTAAATGTTTATCTCCCAAGCCCATGCTTTCACTTATCAAGGGTATCAGAACTTGTCAGAGATTTGGGATGCATGGTTAGGCTTAAAAAGGCCCTTGTGGATGTTAGCCTAGTAAACACATATGAACCTATGAACCTGTAATGGGTTAGGGTTTTCCCCTCCTGTGTACAAGGTGCAAGGTTCAGTTATGACTTCCAGCCAATGTCTGTCTGAAGGTTGAATGTTCTTTTTTTGTCCTTATAGGATTCCTCCTACCTCCCAAAAAAATTCTGGGTGTTTCCATCTCAAAACTCACCTAAAAAATGGAGTTGTGGGCAGCAGCACAGACTGTAGAATGGTGCTTTTAGAGAAAGAATTGTGTAGGCCAACTCTTTTAGTCATCATCCAGGGGGGCATGTGTCCTCTAGATAGGAGAACACAGATCACATACTGTGTGCCATGTCAGGGCTAGCCACTCAGTGGTGTAAAAAACTGCTGTAGGTCATTTGGTCACATTGACTAATGTCGCCAAAAATAGGAATGGGTATTTGCTGGTGATAAATGGGTTGGAACCCAGCCCACTCTGACCTACACCAGGAACCCATGCTAATAGTTGGAGGGGTATATGTGCCCCTGTTGAGTAGGTTGTGCCCACCATAAAGCCCAGCAGCCCTGGGTCAGTAAGCTACTGGATGGCTAGTTTCTAGTTGCCAAGAATGGGTTACTTGGGATAGCTCTGTTGAATGAAAGCTGTCCATACAACCAGTCAACCTGCCAAACAAAAGCTAAGGATTGCTACACTCAGTATATGTTCACTGATAGGATGCAGCTTGGAAGTGAATGACATGATGGTAAGGAGGAGGCCAAACATCCTCTGTATCCAACTGACAAGATGGAAAGACAGTTCAACAAAGCCACTTGGCTTGGGATCTAGAGTTTGAGGTCATTGTCCTAGTTTACAAGCCAGAAGGCTAGATGGCTTCTTAGAAAACAGCAATACAGGCACGCCCCCTCTGGTAATGCCATCATTTTGTACGTATAGGTTCATAGGTTGATACTAGCCTATCTGCCCTAGGGCATTTATAAGCCTAGCCAGAGTGTGTTTGGCTTCGCCAACCTTTTAGATTAGTTGACTGTGCCTCTGTATAGTAGGACACAGAAAAGAGCCCTTTTAATGTTAGTTTACTGTGCCTCTGTCTAGTAGGGACACAGAAGAGAACCCAGGGGTAAACCTACAATCTCCCATCCACTCGTCAAGATTTCTCTTGAAGAGGGTCATTGAGGGGCTCTGCCTAACATGGATTGGGATTTTGTTCCAGAGTGAGGGGAGCCTCTGGGATATGAATCTGTCCCTCCAGCATGTCCTATTTATTTCTGTGCTGAGGTTTAAGTCCCTGGAGTGTGTAGTTCTAAGGGATTTGGATTTCCTGAGGTGGAGCATGTCCATTAATTCTAGGTTGGACATGGCTTTATACGTCAGGCACAGATCGCCTCTGAGTAGGCAGTAAGCAACTGAGTAGAGCTGGAGTTTCTTTAGCCTAACTGCGTAGGGTATCTGTTTGAGTCCCTTGATCCTCTTGGTGAGGTACTTTTGGGGTCTTTCCAGTTGCTGCAGTTGTCGGGTAAGGTACATCCCGAATGGGGCATTGTATTCAATTATGGGCCTGATGAGTGATGAGTAGAGGGGCACAATGACCTCTCTTGATCTAGATGTGAACCCTTTTGTGATAAGGTGGGCTATGTAGAAGGTCTTTCTAACCACTTTGGCAACGTGATTGTCAAAGGAGAGATTGCTATCTACTTGGGCCCCAAATCCCTAATTACTTCTTCCGTACTTAATGGATTACCACCTATGTAGTAATTTGTGGGCACTTTGTTTTTCCCAAAGGGGATGACTATGCACTTTTTGGCATTTAGCTTTAGGCCATGGCTCTGGCACCAGTTATCCATCTCTGTGAGACCCTTTTGGAGGATGCTTGTGTCAGTCGGCAAGTCGATTATGGCCCCCAGTTTGCAGTCATCTGCGAACTAGGTCAGCCATAGTCCTCCCGTGTTAGCCTGTACCTCAGAGAAATATATACCGAACAAGAGAGGTCCCAGGACTGAGCCTTGTGGGACACCACTTGTAACTGATTTAGAGTCTGACATGGCACCTGCAATTCTGACCATGTGGGTTCTATCCCTGAGCCAGTTTGGAACCCATCTTGTGACATAGGGGTTGATATTTAAGCTGATGAGCTTATTTATGATGCCCGAGTGGAGTATTGTGTCGAAGGCTTTTGCAAGGTCCAGGTAGGCTATGTGGACTATCTTCCCTTCATCTATGGCCTTGGTGACTATTTCAAAGAAGTCAACCAGGTTTAAGAGGCAAGATTTGCCCTTAACAAAGCCGAATTGGGTAGGATCCAGTGTCTGGAGGTTCCCAATGTCTTTGTTTATGAGTTCCATGATGATACGCTCCATAGCTTTGCAGACCAGGCTAATCAGGCTTATAGGGCAATAGTTTCCAGGGTCCGTTGTGGCACCACCTTTGTGGAGTGGGACCATTGTTGCTGTACGCTATTCCTTGGGTACATATCCTGTAGTAAGGCTGAGACTGAACAGTGACTTTATGTGAGGGTTCAGTTCTTCTTGGAGCTCGTGTAAGACGCAGCCCGGGACACCATTCGGTCCCATTGATGCTGTGTTTTTTGCTTTGGAGAGGGCAGCTCTCACCTGTGCAACTGTGATGTCAGGGAGGCTACACTCTGCTGGGATAGACATTTGCTCTTTTGGGGGGGAAGGGGGGGAGAAGTTTGCACTGAACCTGTCTGCCAGGATGTTGGCAATGTCTGTGGGTTCAGTGTATTTTTTGTCATTTTGCACTAACTCAGAGCATATCTGGGAGTTGCCACCCAGGTTCCTGACATAACTAAAGAAGGCCTTGTGATTATCTTTAGCATCTTGTGGAATTTTTCTTTCAAAGCTGGCCTTAGATGATTTTATGAGGGATCGTAGTTTCTTGCTAGTACTGATCAGAGATGCCTTCCCTTTTTGGGATTTTGCTCTATCATGTAGTAGCTTCCTCCTTCTGTTGTATAGCTTATTTATGGCTGGGGTCCACCAGGCAGGTCTCCTGCCTTTGGAGGAGTGAGTCTTGGTTTTATTTGGGATAGCACGATCAATGCATTCCTGTAGGTGTCCATAGATTGCGTTTGTAAAGGACTCTGTGGTTTGGGCCGTATTTTCCACTGGCCCGGGGGCTTTGAAGGATTCCACCTTGGTTTTGAGAAGTGTGAAGTTTGCTTTTGAGAAGTTCTTCACCGTGGTTTCCTTGGCTGGGGGTGGGGACGGGATTTGGATGTCCAGTGAGATTAATTTATGGTCAGATCTTACCAATGAGGGGTATACCTCTGGCATGGAACATAGAGTCCCCATGTTGGTGATAATCAGGTCCAATATGTTTTCCCCTCTTGTGGGAGTGGTGACCAGTTGTTCCATAGCATTTGAGTTTATAAATTCTAGGAACCGTTGGGCGAGGGTGTTGGGGCTTGAGTAGTGCTCCCAATCTATGTTTGGGTAGTTGAAGTCGTCCAATATAATGGTGTTTGGAGAGACCTTCATATTCTCCAGTGTTCTCAGGAAAGCCGAGTGGGGTTCCTGAGTTTGGGAGGGTGGTCTGTAGCAGGCTACAAACTGAAAGGCAGTTTTGCCCACTGTTAGTTACACATGGATGGTCTCCGATGCTTCGTGCAGTGCCACTAACCTGGAGGTGTGGGTATCTTTGATGAATATGGATACTCCCCCTCCTTTTGTGGTTTGGTCCGAGTTTTGGGGCCAAAAAGCATTGTATGAGGTATAACCTGGTAGTGCTGGGGTGCTCTCGGGAGCCTTGAACCAGGTTTCTGTTACTGCACAGGTATCGATATTGTCCATACTGAGGAGAGCCTCGAGTGTGTGCATCTTGAGGTTTAGACTTCTGGCGTTGAGCAGCATTACCCTTAGTTTCTTTTTCCTTGTGTTGTCTATGGAGGTGGGTTTGTCTTTTGAGTCTTGCCTAAAAAAGGCACTATAGGGGTGGCAAGAGCCTTAGCCAGTATTCAAAAGCCCAGGGGTGACAGGTGCAAGCCGTCCCTAGCGAAGCAACGTGGCTTGTCGAGCATGTCATCCCAGGCTGACAGACACTGGATACTGTATAATCTGAAGGAATGGTAGACACTGAAACCCTGCACTGTGGGGTGCTATTGCTTTTCTGAAACTGTTTCAGTAACTACACAGACATCTGTATGTTCAAGAGTTAGGAATGCCTGTAAGGAACACAACTTCTTATTTCGGCTTCTGGAGTTGAGCAATGCTAATTTTATATAAGTTTCACTTTGATTGACTGTGTAGGTAATTTGTGGATGCTGACTTTGCCCAAATAAAGGTACTATGGGGGAGGAAGAAGTCCTAACTAATATACAGCAGCCTTGAGAATAAGAGGTATGGGTCATCCCTAGCAATGCAGCCAGGCTTGCTGATCATCTACTTCCATGCTGATATATATATTAGATCTCCTTAGAATGACAACAATAGTTAAACCAGTAATTGAAGCGGGCTATCTTTCATTTGTATTGTGACATCATTCTTGGAAATGGTAGCACACAGTACTAGTTTCATAACAATTTCAGATGCATATTCTGAGTGCTTCATCATGTCCCTCTTCATATGATCCAGTAAGGTATGTCTCAAGTCATTTACTTCCACATGCACAACAACCATGTCATATGCATACTTAGGGTGAATGGACTTGCGGACCCAAGTGCTACTGCAGATCCTGGCAACTGAGAGGCAGCTAACTGCCGCTCTGTCTTTGTTCACCCTGGTTAGCCATGCATCTGTTTGTCTGACTTTGAAGTCACCTAGGACTGTTGTCATAGAAATCTTTTGATATTGTTGAAGGATTTATTTTTTCTGGCAGTATCTGATGGGAGATCTTGATAAACAGAGATGGTAGTCTGATCAACTGATTCTATTTATCCCATCCATCAGATTTGACTTGTCGATCCTTGACATGCTTGTCGTATCTGTCTCAGTAAAACTAGTTTACTAACCATGGGATCCTTTTAATTTGTAACTACCATCATGCACCTGATTGTGATTTTGCCACAGTTCCCATTTGCCATCTCGGCTTTCAGACATGAACTCTATTCCACGCTAAAGCTAAGTGCTGCACCTCATTTTTATATTTGATGTTATCTATATTTTTGCTATAGTTAACAGTTTCTGTCAACTAACTGCTTATCTTCTTGAGCCCCTTTAGTGATATTTTTCAAATTTTCCCCTTTTCAGCACATGAGCATTAGGCCTGCATTTGTCAAAGAGACAAATTGATAAGGGAGTTCTCCCTTCCCCTTCCACACTGATGGTGGAATTAATTGATCCCTCATCCTTCTTACTGGCTCTTTTCCTAGTCCAACCTTTGGATCTTGTGGCATCAGGGCTGACTCCCTGTCTAGAGCCTGTGTCTTTGGTGCTGAGTGTACCCCTGCCATTGGCTACACGATCTCCTAATCTTAGATACTCACCTCCAAGATGTTCAGATTCAAGTGGCTCTTGAAACTGATGTCTCGATGTCGACACTTTGGTTTTGTCTTTGCCATCACTAATCAGATAAATAACAGCCAGAAGGAAGTGACTACAGTACTTTTTTTGCCTCCTCACAGGAAGCAACAATGGAGCTTCTCAGGAGCAGCAGTTGTGGTCTACAGTTGCATTTCTGGCAGTTAAGCCCCAATGGGATAACTCTTCCACACAGAATTCCTTGCTTGTTTTAACATTAGATCATATTTTTTCTAATTTTTGACTAAAATTAGTATTTTTTTTTTCGTTTAGAAACATGATATTTGTCAGGAAGCAATTTACTAGCTTTCTTGAGAACATTTTTTTTGTGTTAAAAAGTATGCTGCTTGGGCAGCTTTTGAGTTTAGGTGTTTGTGTTTTTCTTATAGGTAGTGTTAAAACTATGGGCATTTTTTGTAGTGCTTATGTACTTCATGACAACTTATCTGAGTGTTTTTTCAGCTATAACAGTGCAGGGAAAGGAAGTACTTTCAATGTGGAATTTTATTTATTGTTTGTGCTGATACTTTGGTTTTAGAACTGTTTGGGAAAGTTATGTGTGCAGCTTGTGATCATTTTCTGATAACTTACCTTCCAACTGACTCTTTCCAGCATTGATTATATGCAGTTAGGCTTCTTCCTCAGTCACAGAATGGATACTCACTCCAGTCCTGCTGGTTTTACTTCTGCTGTACATAAAAAGAAAAGAAAATACTAGGTGAGTCCTTGCAGTCACTGTGGACTCAATGAGTTCCTCAGTCACTGGTGGGGGATTCTGTATTGGCCATTTGTTGTTCCTCAGCTCTTCTACGGGTCTGTCCATGTTCCTCAGGTGTTGCTTCTTCCACTATCAAAAAACAGGTATCAGACACATATTTTGCAGTTGTCCCAATGTTCAAGGGTAGAGGAGAACAATCTTATGCTTTAGGTTAGGGAGATGCTCTGAGAGATTCTTCTCAGTGTAGTCAGGAAACAGGCCTTTTGCCTATGGTAACAAGCCTTCCCACCAGTCTGTCTTCTTCTAGGGATACTTTACCTAGGAGAAAGAAACACAATGATAGACATTGTTCATCTAAGGATACACTTAAAGCTGAAATTTTTATCTTAGCCAGGCAGTTGGTCCTGGAATTAAATAATCCTTACCTGAGCACTATTGTGATACAGAAAATTCTGAAGATAGTCATAATAATCTGACATTGGCAGAGATACAGTTCCCCTCTACTTTGGGATTTACAAGTCCAGGATTCTGATTCTAGGGAAAACACATAAGCCCCATCTCCCTTAGAGGAGTTTTCTTTTTCTGAGTCTGTTTCCAGAATGAATGATGTATTTTGTGATACAAGTGGGGTTACCCCTGAAATGAGGAGACACTATGAGTTAAACAATCGTCCCACATATTGCTCTTTTTTCTCCTATTTTGCAAGGTGTGAAGGATGTCTTTAATGATGCCTGCAATAATCCTGATTCCCAGTCTTCAGTACCAAAACAGACAGGCTTTATGCAGTTTCCAAGATAAAATCTCTTTGTTTTCTTACGTTCAGTCTGATCTTGCAGCCATTTTTGAATCAGTGCCAACTGGCAACAGGCTTTTGATAATCCTAAACTCTCTCCAAGGGATAAAGAAGGTAAGGTGTTGGATAGATTTTGGATGATAATTTTCTCTTCAGCCACTTGGGCTTCTAGAATTCTCAGTTATCAGGGCCACATGTAGACATTCATGCTACATTATGTTAAAACTTTAAGGGAATGCTCAACTAATCTGCCTACACAGCATAAATCTTTTCTGAATCCCATTATTTCTGACATTCATCAGGTCTCTAAACAAGCCCTGAAAAATGTGTTTGACTGTGCAGATGCTGTGTCTTGGGCAACTGCTACCACTACTGTTCTAAGAAGGTATACCTGGGTGCACAGTAAAAGGTTTGAAGTTAAGTCTAACATTTTGAGATCTGCTTTAGATAAAGAAGTTGTGTTTGGTCCTTTTGCAACTCAAGTCCTCCAACAATGTGATTAAAGAGGGGAAATCAGTTCAAGGAGTTAAACTTTTTTAGGTTTCCCTATTATAAATCAAATATATCCTTTGCTTCCTTCAGAAAACTATCTAAACAGTCCCTGCCTACTTCTGGCAAACAGGGTACAAATAAGAGATGACAGGAGGAGTTCAGCATTAAAAAATACAGGGATTTTTACCAGGAAAAAGAGTCAGTCTATACCTTTAGAATGACTATATCTGCTTTCGTGTCCCCCTTCCCCTCCCTCCTGTCACTATACCTCTAAGTCTGTCCTACACATAGGACCTCAGTCTCTCCCTTTGTAATGACATGCTAATCATACAAATAATATAACCAGTGCTTTACGCCACAGGAACAAAGGCATTTATTCAGATTGTTTCTGATTCCAAAGAAAGAACTTGCTTGGCGACAAGTTCTAGATATTTTCCTTCTCAGATTCTCTGTGTCTGGGTCACAGTATCAGTTTTCTGTATTACCCTTTGGTTTATTCACATCTTAAAGAGTTTTCACAAAGATCCTAACCCATGGAAAAGCCCTTTGCAGACTTTCAGGCATTCTCATATGTCTTCATTTAAACTATTTTTTTTTTCTTTGCAGTCTCTTTCCAGATGTCACGAATATAACATGAATTGTCTCTTATGTGTACCAAAGACATTTTTTAAGATGGATTCAAAGCATTAATCACCTTTGTTCTTTACCTAAACTTCCTGCACTTACACCTTGTGCCACAGAGCCTCACAAGTCTGGGATTCTAAATACATATTCAAAACCCCTCAACTCCACCATACAGATTGGGTTTCCAAGATTCACAAGGACCCAACATCATAATCCTCTGGAAATTCAGATTTCAGTTTTAGGCCTTATTGAGAATAAACTGCATAGGGAAGACTGCACATAATTCAGAATTCAGGTTTCCCTTTTTTCCTTGTATCCCAGTAGTTAATGTCAGCCATTAGTACCAGTAAATGCCTCATATTTTGCCTGGAGAGCAGTTTCAATGTGGGTAAAAAAGTGCAGCCTATGGGAGATGTCAGACAGGTCAAAACACATCAGTGTCAAATAAGATGCTATCTATGATACATGCAGTAATATCTCCTTTTTATTTGAGTTCTCTGGGATCCTTGCACATTTTTACAGACAACACCACACTTCAACTAGCAGATAGATACCAGGTCTTTCCTTTTGTGTCATTTGGCCATGATAACCTGGGGACATCTCTTCAGCACATCATTTATTGATCTTTAAATCATCTTACATTCTGTCAGAGCAATATATATATTGGCAGAAATGCACATCAGCACCAGGATAGATCCTCACTAATGTTTATTACATGAGAGGGTTACCTAGGGATTGATCCAAACATGGGAGAAACTCAACTAGATCTGGTCGCCTCCTTTCAAAACAGACACTGAACTAGAATCTGTTCCAGGACTCCTTACAGGCAGACCTAGGGAACAGATGCATTTCTAACCTCGCCACTAATATACAGGGTCATTCTCAATATTCAGAGGGCCTCTTCAAAGATCTTTGTGGTAATACCCCTCAGGCCCAGGGCCAATTGCCACAAACTTTGACATAGATAGGGTCTACTTGCACAAGAGTAAAGGTGTTTGATATACCCCAGTCTCAAACAACTATGATTGACTGCCTGAATTATTCAATTCTGATACCTTTTAAGGATCTCTTTCATGAAGAATGCAGCAGGTACTAAAGGAGCCAAGAAAACCTGCTACTAGGAAATCATATATCAACAAGCGGAAAAAGATTTAAGGCCAATAACCAGAGCCTTAATAGGGATTATATACCACTGGTTCTCAAATATTTGTGTGAGTTACTGTCCTCTGACCTATCTTATTCCTCTGTCAGGGTTCATATTGCTGCCATTTTAGCATGTCTCCTCATAACTCCACCCATGTCCTTTTTGTTTTTATTTACACAATTCTTGAAAATGGTTTTAAACATGAGGCCAACAAGAAAGAAGGTGGCACCTTCTTGGGACCTCCATTTTGTGCTGGAAAAACTAACCGTGTCCATCTGAACTCACTCATGTAGCAAGTTCAGATGAACACATATTATGATTCATTACTCTGAAAACTGTTCATCTTAGTGGTCTGACATCTGCAATAAGAGTATATGAGTTGCAAGCTCTTATGGCGAGCAAACCCTATCTGGTATTCCACAAAAATAAAGTTACTTTAAAAGCAAATCCCTCATTTACACTCAAAGTATTCTCAAACTTTAATTTGAATTAAGCCATCAATCTGTTGGCATTCTACACAGAACCTCAAGACCAGGGAGGAAAAATTCTACATAATCTAGACATGTACAGAAAGCTCAGGTACTACCTTGACAGAACTAAGTCCTTTAGAAAAGCTGATAAGCTATTTATTTCTTATGATGGGACTAAGAAAGGACAACCTGTCTCAAAACAAATTTGTTCTAGATAGTTATCAATAACTATTGCTTTTTGTTATTCCTACCATAGCAAATCTTTTCCAGGTAGTATCAAGACACACTTTACAGGAGCCTTATCCTTTACAATGACATACTGGAATGTGGTGCACTCTTCAAGTATTCTGCAGGCGGCTACTTAGTCCTCTGTACATACATTTACAAAGCATTACAAACTAGATTCCTTTTCCAGGTTCACAGCTAGCTTTGCAAGGACCATTCCCCAGGGGCTCCTGAACCCTTATCCTTCCTTCTTCCAGGTTGGATGAGCTTTGATAATCGGCCCAAATAGCCAAGTGCCACAGCAACAATGGGAATGATGACTATAATACAATTGTGTAAGAAACTGCCATAACAGTAGATGTTCACATTTTGCACTGCTGCAATAGCCACAACAACTCACCATCTCCTTTTCTTTCCTATACATAATTGTTTTGGGGGGCTTTTGTGTTTAATATCTGATTAGAGATCAAGATGAGGTTCCATCCCATTTTTTTCCAGGCAAGAATGTCCTGAAGTCACTTCCTCTTGGCTGTTATTTATCAGACTGGTTTTGGTCAATCAGCAACCAGAAGGAAAGTGTGGGAGGGAGCCTGAGATTTTAAAGCAGGCCAGTTGTTGCTGGTTTACTAAACAATTGCACCCAGAGTGTAAAATGGAATGACTCTACTCCACCTTCTATCCAATCACTACAGGAGTTCCTCAAGGCTCCCTTCTTGGGCCAGCACTTTTCAATATCTTTATTAATGACTTGCAAAAGAAATCAAAACTCCCAACCATAATACAGTTCATACTGATGACCCAACTTTAGTTTGCTCAGCCCCAAATCTTCCCACTATAGAAACCACCACACAGGAAGCTTTCAGTGCTATTAAAAACTGTATAAATGAATCTCAATTGGTCTTAAACCCCAACAAAACCAAATTGCTCCTGTTTGTTTCCTAAAAGCATAAATCAAAACAGCATATTATCTCTTCAAACATCACAACAATCAAAAATGTCACCAACACAAAATTACTGGGAGAGTGGGGATTATCATTGATAATAAGTTAAAATTTGATCTGCACATTGACACTGCAGTTAAAAAAACACATTGCAAACTAGGCTGCTGTCTTTACAGAATGAAGCACCTACTAGGTGAGCATAGTAAAAAAATAGCTGCCACCTCCCTTCTCCTTCCTACTCTCCTATATGCCTCAACAATATTCAAAAATCTCAACTCTTCCACCAAACACAAACTAGAATGCAACTACAGCAAAATTAGCAAATTTGTCTGCAGCCTGCCAAACCAGTCCCACCACTGCATGGTGTTCGATACCCTCAACTGGCTTGAAATTCCTCAACCCATTACCCTCTCCCAACTACTCACAACATACAAAATACTTCACCATCCACTTAAAACACCCTTACTGCCAAATCTTATCCAATGGCACGTACCAAATATAACCGTACGATTCTCAAAACTTAAACCAACTGTTGGTAATAAATCAAATAATTATTACGGTAACTGGCTATTCTCTGTTGTCATCTCCAAGACATGGAACAAACATCCAAACTACATCAGGCTTTTAAATAGCCTGCAACAATTCAAATCTGTCCTAAAATATCACCTGACAACTAATAAACTATACAAATGTACCAGACCAACTGTTTGAATTATGCAGTCCTAAATCTGTCTGATATGGATATTATCCAAGTGTATTAATGCAGTGGTGGTGCTGCGGTAGCATTGTCACCTCACAGTTAGACGTTGCCTGTTTGATTCTCAGTTAGAGCGTCTTCTGTGTGGTGACATGCGTGAACGGGTGTTCCTTAGTTGAAGGCTGTGCGTTAGGCCCGGCAAGCCAGCACGTAAAACTCTACTGCCAATCATTAGCGGACCGGAGTTCCTCTGTGGCGACCCCTAACCGGGAAAAGCCGAAAGACACAAACAAATTAATATAATATTTTTGATTTTACTTACAATATCTTGAAAACTTGTATTTTCTTAATCTGATATG
The DNA here is from genome assembly GCF_019279795.1 of Protopterus annectens. Taxonomy (NCBI): domain Eukaryota; kingdom Metazoa; phylum Chordata; order Ceratodontiformes; family Protopteridae; genus Protopterus; species Protopterus annectens. The sequence continues at coordinate 1,495,593,572 of NC_056732.1, forward strand.
GTTTATAAATAATGTATGTTACCAATTTGCTTTGAAATACTTTGCAAATAATGTTTGACTGTTTTGTTTTTCTTTTGAATTGTCCAAAATGTATTTATATCCTTGTTTTGAAGGTTTTCTGAATGGGCCTCCACAGAAAATAGGCATTTCAGTTCCCAGATGGACATTCCTGGTAAACAAAGCAAATAAATAAATAACTATGCCACTCACATCATCTGTTTTCAGAGAGATCTGGTAGAGACTGTCTGAAAAGGCTATCTACTACTGACTCTAGAAAACAGGCAGAGTCCACCTTTGGCAATATGTTTAATATTATTAATCTGTTCATGCAGGTCTTCCATAATGGAGCTGGTGGAGCAGCAAGAGCAGCAGGCATGGGTGTCACCATGAGGTAACAGGTCTGCATTCATCTCTGTGATTGTGCATAAAGTTTCAAAGCATCCTTTACTAACAGCTGTTATGATGGATCTTCTTTATTTGGTTCATCAGCCAAAGAGAGAATGCAGAGATGCAAACAAGATGGGAAGATACTGTCCACCATAGGCATTAAAGTTGTGATCCCCTAACAGCTGTATAGCAGGAACCAAAAGGGGGTCCAAGTCCCCATGGTATAAAAAATCCCAGCATCAGTCCTCTGAGTCCATCTTTGACAGAGGTGGCAATGGCAGAACCAGCCCCTTTAACTGACACAGACCCAGGGGTCAAGGAGGTCCACTGAACCACAGTTATTGGGTTGGGGCTCTTCTCTGATAGTCTGATAGGCAGAGCAATCTTCCTGGAGGGCTCCCTGACTGCCTCTCTCTGGAGGCAGTCAGGCGTTGCTTATCCCTTTACCTTACCTACATGGATGACCATAATGCAAGGTTCATGGATCAGAAAGATAATGTCCAGATGTTATTATATGCCCTTTTCTCATACTCCTCCTCTTTCAGAAAGGCCACTCTCAGATGTACCACCCCACTAATGGGAAGTGGCCAGAGGAGAAATTCTGCCTCTTCTTCAGAAAAGAGTCATCAAAGAGGTCTCGCTGGAACAGACAAGGTCTGCTATTATTCCAGGTTCTTTTTGACTCTGAAGAAAAACAAGGACCTCAGACCCATATTGGATGTAATCAAATGCAACCAGTAAGTAAAAAGGGCCACTTCAGGATCATCACTGTGCAAGTAATTTTGCCTTGAATAAATGTGAATACTTGGATGTGCTCAATCAAACTTCAGGACCCTTAGCTCCACATCAAGACTGAAAGAATGCCTAGAAGGTTTCTACACTTTTACCTGAGAGCCAGTCACTTTCAGTTCAGAGTCCTGCCCTTGGGTCACACCACCCCTAGGTGTTCACCAAGTGCATGACTTCGGTAGCATTTAACATGAGGCTCCAAGGGACCAGAGTTTTCCTGTACCTAAATGACTGGCTTCTCACTACCACATTGAAGGAATTCTTTATCAAAGCCAGGGACTACTTGCTCCAACTCTGCTTGTCCCTGGGAATTTCAGTCAACTACAAGAAGTCACAGCTGCAACCAACACAGCCATACTCTTCACTGGATGCCACCTAGGCACCAGTTCTTGTACTTCATTCCTGCTGGAAAGAGTCTAGTCATTAAGGTTTGCAGTTCAGAATCTTCTGCAGTTTTCATCATCTCCAGCACTTCTTAATGTAGGCGTTCTAGGCCTAAAGCCCTCTGCTGTGATAATAGTGCACCCAGCCTGATTCCACATGAGGATCTTACAGTGGCTGTTCAGAGTGCAGTAGTCACAACTGGAGGATTCTGATTTGTCACCCATTTGAATTACGAATCTCTGGAGAAGTCATTTTCAGTGGTGGTTGACCTTCTCCCCACCTTCAGCCATAGTGACCATGGACACCTTCTTCTTGGGGTGAGGGGCACATTATCAGGAAGAGAATGGTCCAGAGTACATGGTTAGATCAGAAAGTCAATCATCACATCAGTGACCTGGAAATTAATGGAAATTAGAGTTGTCCTGGAGTAACTGTAGGACTACTTGCCTCTTGGGGGGGATTTCTGTCCAAATGGACAACATGACAACCATTTGATACATCATCAAACAAAGAGGGACAAGATCCTACCCCCTGTGCTAAAAATCCACGAGAGCATATCAATGGGTGATTGCTTCACATTTCATTCCCCAGGAAAGCCATCTGTCTTGCCGACAGGCACAACAGATCCATTCTTTTGCCTCATGCGTTATCTGTCGATCCACAAGTTGTGTATCAAATCTTTCACCACTGGGGCTATTCTTGCTGCAATCTTTCTGCCTCCCTAAAAACACCAAGTGCAGTAATTATTTTGCCCTAATTACCCCAAAGGGACAATCGTCAAGAGATTCTCTGGTCAGACGGTGGCTAACCAGACTTCTTTATGCCTCCCTTAATCCCTGATATCCAGGTTTATCCAGAAAGCAGTAAGATACAAAGCCATAAGGCAAATTTGGTTTCTCTTTCTAAGACTTCACATCAGGGAGTCCCCCGTGCCAATTGGTTCCCAGAAGGATCTTCTTTCACACCCCTCTGGATCACCTCACCTGGATATACTTAAGTTCAAACTAACAACGTGGTTTCTCACTTTCTGATAAGGGTCTCAAGAAGTAATGCATATTCTTTCTGCCTCCTAAAAGGCTTTTACTTGTAGGGTTTACAAAAGCAAGTGGACATGTTTTGCAGCTTGGACATTCACTCAAGGAATAAATCCTTTCAGTGCATCCATTCATACTTCTCAACTGTACAGATTTTCGCAGAATGTCCAGATTTTTGTCTCATATTTTTGGTTAATTTTTTATAAAATTGTGGTATTGACAAGTCATTGAAAATTCATTGAAAATCAAGGTCAGAAAATAATGACAGGCATTTGAGTTTCAGACTTCATACTCTTCACAAAATCCATGCTAACGCAAAACCTGCTATGCTATTTACTTTTTAAATTGGTAAGAGCAATATTTAAAATCATCCTTATTTTTGAGACTTTGTCTCCCCATTATATATGGCTTTGTCTAGATTTCTTGCTGTAAGAGGTTGAGAGGTATGCATCCATTCCTTGGGAGCATCTCTTCCTTTCACAACTTTTTTCTTCATGTTTTAGCTATTCAACTATTAAGGAACAACTAGCCACAATTTCTAATTTTCACCAGGGCTTTGATTCCCATTTATTATCCTTTCATAGGTCTTGTAAGGTCTTTTTTGGGGTACATTCCTGCTTCATCCCCCAAGGGGGGAACCTGTCCATCCACGGGACCTCAAGTTTGTGTTGAGGACCTTATCAAAGGCCCCCTTTGAGCCAGCATCTACCACTTCTTTAAAATTAATGTCCTGTGATAATACCCTATTAATTATGACAACAGCATCAGACAGAAAAAATTCTGAGTTACATGCTGTATCATCTTTTCCACCTTATTTAATTTTATACAAAGAGAGGGTTTCTTTAAACACCAGTGTTTCCTTTCATCTCAAAATGGCATCTGAATCTTATTTAACCAACCCATATATCTGCCAGTGTTCTTTCCCAAACACTCCAATAGGAGAGAATACTTCCTTCACATCTTGAATGTGCATAGACTATTGCATTTCCATCTTCATAGAACCAAGGCCTTCAGAAAAGACCAGCAACCATTTGTGTCCTTTGTTTCTAATGGAGCGGATTCAAAAGTTTCCAAGATTACTTTGTCCACATAGATTTTACATTGCATAACCTGCATCTACACTTCCAGCAATTGTCCTTTACTACTTAGCACATTCTCTATAAGGTCAGTGGTCACATTCACTGCCTTCTTCAGGATCTCTTCTGTGGATGAGATTTGTGTAGCTGCTTCATAGATTTTCTTACACAACTTTTATAAGCATTATAAGCTGAACATAATTTCTAGATCTAGAATGTCCTTTAGCGCTGCTGTCCTAAAAGGTTTCCCGTCATGATACCATCCAAGAGACAAGTAGTTGGGGATTCTAACTCACATGTCAGACTGGATAGATGGGATGACTAAGACAGGGTAGTTATGTACTTACCATAATGTTGTATCCTTTCATCCTTATCTGTCCAATACAACATCCCACCCCATCCCTCCTCCTATACCTATTTCTGAAGGACCGGAAAGGCCTGTTTTCATTAGTGGCCTATTATAGGATTCTCTATACTCTAATTTTGTAAACTTGATCTGAGGAAGCTTCATAATCAGGTGCATTTTGAGAGGGTAAAATTTAAAGGGTCTTGAGGCTGAAGTACTAGTTTTACCAAGTCGGTTCAGACAAGTAGCTTGAGGAACCACAAGCCATATCGGATAGACAAAGATGAAAGGACCTAGTGTTATGGTAAGTACATAACTACTGCTTATTCTTAATTGCTGGACCAAAGCTTGGGAAACAATATTTTGTATTAGTTAAATGGCCGCTTCTTACAAAAATATAATCATCAGGAAAGCAGAATTCCTGTATATCCTGTAAGAGTATACTCATCTTTACAGAAAACTTCCCAGTACTCCTGAAAGAAATATACCTGTCAATGTTTTCAAAGTCTAATTTCTGAAGTCCTGTTCACACCTTGAACTAAGGTAGCAAGGTGGCATCTTAAAACTAACATGATTTGCTAAGCATGCTTAGTGAAATAGTCAGCATGTGATGCACAGAGTGGGATTTATTAAGGAGTGTGCAAATAGTTGTGAAAAATGTAACATATTTTCCATGTTTACATTAATAATGCAAAAACAGAGAAAGATGTTCTCCTGTACCATAGGAAGTAACTCATTATCAGCTCATAATAGTCTTTTATGCTAACTGCAGGTGAATAAATGGTGCCATCTTAAACAAACCATCAAGGCACACAGTGCTGCTGTTGATATTTACTAACACATAATTTTATAGATTAACATTGTTCTGAAATATTGTGAAAACATTATTTACATTATCTGTACAGATTCTTAAATATCACAAAACAGTAGTATGGTGCCCCCTCTTGTTATACATTAAGGGAAAGCTCTTGAACAGGTGGATAGTTCTCCCACTGATATCTTGGATTTGTCTTGGAGACTTATTGAGATATAGGGCAGGATTCATGAAGGCTTGCACGGAGTCTAAGAGTAGTGTAAGACTCCATGCAGCCTTCGCGATCCAGGAACAGCCCAAAGTCCGTGTAAGAGTCAAGCTAAAACGGCTCTTACGGAGTGGCGTGGATAAGCTAATCACCTCACTTGCAGCCGAATAGCATGCAAATGAGGATGATTAGCGATCCAGGAAGCCCAGAACTGCCCGTGTAAGAGCCGTTTTAGCTGCAGAAATGTACTCAGTTGACAACTGAGTACGTTTCTGCAAAAACGGCAATGGAGCCATGTCAGCTCCAAATAAAGGGTGCATATGTGTCAGGCAGCATGCCAATGGCCAAATATGTGGCCATTGGCAAGGTAACCTGATGCAAATATATGAGAAATATAATTTTTTTTTTCGGCGATTGCCGATGTTTAAACCCAGTGCAGCCCCACGCAAACGGGCTGCGCTGTATAGAACATAAAAACGAAGGTTTTAAACCTACAAATGTAGGTTTTATGCAATACATGGAATGTCAATGCAGGGACCAGCAGAGCAAAACCAACATGGCCACCGTGTAGTGGTTGCTAAGGGGGGAAGCTGAGTCTAAGAGAAGTAACTAAGCATTAGTAGGCAATCTGATGCAAATGAGTGTAAGGATACTGAATTCCACTGTCACATAGCAAATGAGCACATTCTGAGTAGTGTAAGAGTTACATAAGGGGGAGGAACAGAGTAGGAGATAGGTGACATCACAGGGGGGAATGGTAGAAAGAAATGCAGTTCATTGGAGGTTAGAGTTACATGACAGATGTCAGACAGATATCAAGGAAAGAGGTGTGCCACTAAGTAAGCATGAGAAAGTCAAGAAATGGAAGGTGTACACTGTTGCCTACACCAGAGTTTCTTGCTGGATGTGTATCTTGCGTGCGCCGCAAGCGCAGTAAGGCAATGTGCGTGTAAGGCAGTGTCTTGGCGTGTAAGGCAGACTGAGCATGTGGGAGCATGTTGGGAGATGTTTAACACCGTTTGTGCGGGCGTGCACGCGTTTAAAACCGAATAAGCAGAGTCTGAACTGTGTAAGTATGTGTGCGTGCGTGTAAGCCACTGTGAGCGTGTTTCTGCTGGTTTGCACACGGCTCCTCCTGAGGAAACAGAAAGGAAAAAGGAAGCAACAGATGTAGTAGGAAGTTAGCAGGGAATACTGCTGGAGCTAGCAGGTGAAAACAATTAGATGCAGGCAATTACACAGGCAGAATACTAGCCCAGCCCAGCACTTAAAACTCTGCAAACAGCAGTGCAGAATGTTTCTCTCAAGAGACACTGCAAGACAGGAGTTAAGTTATCAGAAGTGAAAACTGAAAAAGCTGAACTCAGAGCAGAAATGTTAGGGGCTGCCATAGCTGTCAAAATGAGACATAGGCGACTTGCTGAGGGTGGTGACAATGCAGATGGTGCCAGACAACCCACAGTGAGGAGACGGAGAAGAGTGTATAGGCCCAGGGTCACCTACCACGGGTTACATGAGCTGGAGATAGTAGAGCGCTATAGAGTGGACAGAGACCTCCTGCAGCAAATAGTGGAGCTGTACAGGCCACGCCTCACACACAGAACCAACAGTGGGGAACCCATCCCAGTGGAAACCAAGGTATGTGTTGGCCTAAGAATATTAGCAACAGGTACCTTCCAGAGACCAACTGGTGATATGATGGGGATATCACAGGCATCAGCCTCCAGGGTACTGCACCAGTTCCCGGATGCCATGTCAGCACATGTCGGTGATCATGTATATTTCCCCAATGCCCGTGAGGTATTGGCCAGCAATATGCGTCTCTTCCAGCAAATAGCGGAATACCCTGAGGTACTGGGTGCAATAGACTGCACGCACACGCATCAAAGCACCAGCCGGTGAGCGGGTAGGGCATACATCAACCGCAAGGGCTTCCCCTCCATCAACTGCCAGGTCGTGTGTGATGCCCAGGGCATAATAATGAATGTGTGTGCTGGCTGTCCTGGGAGCTACCACGATTCCCACATCTGGCATTTGATGCAGCTGTACCAGACATTTGCCAATGGGGACATCCCACGGACACCTAGTGGGGATGCAGGTTATGCACTGAAGCCGTGGCTGATGACACCCATCAGAAAGCACACACACCTGAACAGGAACGCCATAATGAGGCACACGCACAAACACGTAATGTAATAGGCGTGTGTTTGGGCTGCTCAAGTCACGGTTCCGGTGTCTGGACACATCTGGTGGAGCCTTGCAGTACACACCAACTACATGTACCCAAATTGTCATGGTATGTGCTATGCTACATAATATGATCTTGCGAAAACAGCTGCAGCAGGACCAGCATAGGGCCGGGCCAAACAGCCCCCACCATTGCCAAGGCCATCACAGGCAGGCGTGACTCGGAGGAGGAACAACCTGAGCCTGCCCCAGTAGGCAGAAGGAGGCGTGCCCAGTATGCCCTGGCCTTGGCAAAGAGGCAACGCATAGCACATACATTGGCTCAGTAGGAACCCTGGGAATGATACCCTCTCTGACTCACTCATATAGTAACAGGGATGCCTAACATGACACAACCTGCTCTCAAACATGTACAGGGAAGTGTAATATGCGCATCCGACAGAGACAGCCCTGCAGCACCACCTGAGGCATGAATGCTATGTGTTAAGTAATGTAACACCATGTACTATATGCACACCTGAGGACCCTGACTAACATCCTACCCTCACCAAGCATCATGCCACAACATGACAATGAGATGATCAAGTGCAACAATTGACTGAAGTATCGCAGTTAGTCAAAGGGGATCCAATGTGTGCCAGTCTGGGATGACATGCTGAGCATGACATGATGCACCACCTGCTAGGACTGGCGTGCACCTATCAGTGCAGGCCGTATGGATACTGGCAAAGGCTGTTGTCACCCACAGTGTGCCCTGAATAGGTAAGGCTCAAAACACAAACCTATCTCCATAGGTATCAGAAGGGATAAGAATAAGATAAGGGATAAGTTGAAACAGCAAGATGCATGCAGTCTAAACTCACCCAGTATGGAGAATGTTGATAACTGGCTGTAACAGAAAACTGAGGCAAGGCTCACAACAGCACCCTAACACTACCAGGTTACACCTCATACTGTGCTGTACAGCCTCAAAACTTGGAACAAGCTACAAAAGGAGGGTGACTAGCAAGAATTGTCAAGGATAACCACACCCCCATGTCGGTACCACAACAAAAGCAGCATGGTCTAGCCATGCTCAAGTAACAGTGGCTAAAACTGCCCCCCAGTTTATAGCCTGCTACAGACTACTGTCCCAACACCAGGAACTGCATCCGGCCTATGCTGGAATACATGAATATATCAAGTCCTCCAAACCACATTATATTGGGTGACTGCAAATACCCAGACATAGACTGGGAGCATTATACTAGCTCCAACAGTGTAGGACAAAGTTCATAGAATCCATAAACCAAAAGGCCCAGGAACAACGTACCACTCCCACAAGAGGGGTAAGCATACTGGATGTGATAATCAGCAACATGGGTACTGGATGGCAAGATGAGAAGTGTATTGCTCACTGGTAAAACCAGACCATAGAGTAATCACACTGGATATACAAATCCTGACCACAGTCCCTGGCCAGAAAACCACAGTGGAAAACATGTGTTAAGCAATATTTGCATTCCTCCAAACTGATGTGGAATCCATTAAAGGTCCCGTGCAGGTGCAAAATATGGGCCACACCTTAGAACCTGTAATACAGCCATTCCAGGAACACTGCCAGGAATGCTTGGATTATGCAGTCCTAAATTAAAACAAGACACAGTGCCTAAATCTGGCATGGTGGACACCAGCCATAACCAAAACATGCAAGAGAATGAGGAAGTTACTACATGATAGAGCAAACATGAACAATGAAGTAATCACTGATCAGTAGTATGGCAATAAAATCTGTCCACACATACAATCCACTAAGGCCAGCCACAACAAGTGGAATCTGTGAATCCTGAGGCAATGTTACACCTGCCCCAAGTACACAGACAACCCCCAACTCCACCCAAGAAATACAAATATATGTGAGAGATGCAACCATCCATCCAAACTGGAGGCTGAGCTCCCTCAACTCAGTACTCCCAAAACAAGTCAGTAGGAGAAGGTAACCACACCACCACAAACACAGTCCCACATAGACCTATCACAACTGCAAACCAAACACATAAACACAGAAAAACATTCCCAGAGGCACAAATTACAAACACAGCACACCAACAGAGGCCTCTAAAGCAGACACCCAATCAAACAGCCTCCAAACATAGCACATGCAACACATAGCACACAAAGCTGGTGTGCCAAACAGTCACAGGCCAGAAGGAGAAACAACATGCCTGATACAGTTGTAATAGGTGACTCCATAGTCAGACACACTGCTGTCCCGCACACCAGACTGAACAAGGGAAAGGGTACAGTAAGCTGCCTGTAGGCTGCCACAATATGCTACATAACAGAAGTATGTAGGTCACTCCAAAGCAAGTAGAAATATGATGCAGTCATAGTCCATGCTGGTGTGAATGACCTGAGATGTACCGCCCTAGACTACATGAAAAGAGACATAGATGAGCTATCTGATTATGTAGTCCAGGCCGGTATGACACTCACCGTTCGCAGCATCCTACCCTTACCAAGAATAATGCCACAGTACAAACACGGAATGATCAGTCATAGCAAGTGGCACACTTACTGGTGTCATTCCAAGGGGATCAATGTCTGTCTGCTTGGGATGTCATACTTGACAAGGCACGCAGCTGTCCTTGGGATGGCCTGCACCTGTTAGCCCTGGGCATCTGAATATTGGATAAGGCCTTTGCCACCTCCATAGAGCCTTTTGTAGGCAAGGCTGAAAAGACTGACCCACCACCCTAGAAAACATAAGTGGGAAGAAACATAAGGGAAATGCTGACCAATGCCAGATGTGTACACCCCAATATGCATGCTCCTGAGGCCATCCCAGTATGGAGAACATCGATGTCTGTGCAGTGACAGAAACCTGCTGCAAGCCTCCTGACAGCACACCAGCACTACCAGGTTATACCACGTATCATGTGTCATGGCCCCAAAACCTGGAACAAAACATAAAAGGAGGGTGAGTATCCATAGTCAGCACAGACACCCATACGTCCAGGTAACTGACAAAGCACAAGGCATTGGAGTTCACCCATGTGCAACTAACTGTAGGCAAGACTGCTGTGCAGTCTGTAGCATGCTACAGACCACACTCTCACACACAATAACCCCACCCAGCCATCCTGAAGACACTGGACAGTATGAATGTCCCACCAAATACCAAACAAGGTACCACAAATTACCACATAGGTGGTAAACCATTATGTATGGAAGGAGTAACCAGGGACCTAGGGACACAAGTGGACAGTAACCTGTTATGTGACACCCACATTGCCAATGTGGCTAGGAAGACTGTCTACATTTGACACCGTATCAGGAAAGGATTCACATCTACGTCAACAGAGGTCATTGTGCCCCTATACTTTTCTCTAATCACACCCATAATCTAGTACAATGCCTCATATGGGATGTACCTTACCTGACACCTGCAGCAGTTAGAAAGACCTCAAAGGTACCTCACCAAGAGGATAAAGGGTCTCAAATATATGTCATATGCTGCCTGGCTGTAGACACCCCAGCTGAATCCAGTCACATACTGCCTACACAGAGGCATTGCATGCCTGTTGTAGGAGGCCATTCCCAACACAGGAGTAATGGACATGCTCCACCCCAGAAAACTCAAATCCATCGGAGCTGTGAGAGTGAGAGATGTCAACCTCAACAAATAATGAAATAGGATGTGCTGGTGGGACAGATACATAATCCAGAGGCTCCCACACCCTGGACCAGAATCCCACTCCATGTTAGGCAGAGCCCCTCACTGACACTCTTCAACAGGAATCTTGCCAAGTGGATGGATGATTGTAGAGTTACACTGGGGGTCTTCACTGTGTCATGTCCAGACAGAGGCACAGCAAAGCAAATCATAAATGGCCATAATATTCACATAGCAAGGGGTGTCAAAAGCCACACACACTCTGGCTAGGCTAACAAATGCCCAGGGTGGATAGCCTAGTATGAACCTATGAACCTATGAAGATACAAATTGTACAGGACACTAAGGATAATCCCAAGGCTTTCACAACTGATGGTAGGAACCATGTTGGGAATTCAAAGATATGCCCTGAATCACACAAATATCACAAACACACACACATATTGCCAACATACATCCTGACAGGTGCAGTGCAAACCCCCGAATGCAGAATATCTATCCCAGCAGACTGCTGGCCCCCTGACATTGCAGATGCTGAGGTAACAGCCAACATCTACAAAGCAAAACACACAGCAGCAATGGTATGAGATGGTGTCCTGGGCTTAGTGCAACATGGACTCCAAGATGAATGGAATGCCAAACCACACTACTGCTCAATGTCAGCCTTACTATAGAATATGTACCCAAAGAGCAGTGTACAACAACAGTGGTCCTTCTCAACAAAGGTGTTGCCTGAATGGATACTGAAAACTACTACCCCAGAATCCTGAGAAGCTCGGTTTGCACAGCTATGGAAAGGATCAGCATGTACCACAGACATAAAGATATTGGGGACCTACTGACACCGGACCCAACCCAGTGTGGCTTTCTCAAGTGCAGATCCTGCCCCTAACCATGTTTGACTCAATTGAAACAGTCATTAAGGTCATTGATGAGGGCAATGTGCTCCACTCAGTGTAGCTGGACCTTGCAAAGGCTTCTATACAATACCCTACATGTTCATTATAGATAGGCTCACCAAATTAAATATAAACCCACATGTCAGTAGAGGGGTTGCAAACCAGACCAAGGACAGAACAGACATGGTCAGACATGCTGCAGCCATGTCAGACTACAAACCAGATATAACTGGCATCTCACAAGGCATTGTCCTGGGATCTCCCTCGTCTGGTATATATGTCCCATAGGTACAGGCAAACATGGAAGGACTGTGTCCGAACATGTTTGCAGAGGACTACAAACTGCTCACCACATATGATCCACCAGCTGACACAAGCATCCCACAAAAGGGCCACATAGAAACAGACAACTGGTGCCATAGCCATGTCAGCAAGCTAATTGCAGAAACGTGTATAGTCAACCCCCGTGGATATACAGTAAGTGCCCACCAATTACCACATAGGTGTTAACCCATTATGTAGTTAACATGTAATGAGAGACCTGGGGACACAAGGTGATAGATATCCTGCATTGGACAAACATGTGCTGTAGTGTTTACAGAAACATACCATATACCCACCTAATCATGAAGGCTGTCAGATCTAGATAAGGGGAGGTCATTGTGGCTCTGCAGTCATCCTTCATCAGTGGTACAATTGACTACAATAGCCCCTGTGGGATGTACCTCAGCAGACACCTCCATCAACCGTAAAGTCCCCAACAGTACCTCATCAGGAGTATCAAAGAGCTTGCACAGATGCCATGTGTTGCCTGTGTTGCTGGCATCAATAAACATGCTGCACCTTGTACAATCTGAATGGCAGTGAGCTATGCACATGAGAGACCTGAACCCCAGCACTGACTTACATAGGACATGCTGTACTGCGTGATCCATAACACAGAAGCCACTCCCACCCATGAGTGAACCCCCAGCACAGGCTACCCATAGAGTCACTTATCAATCTTCCTCAATAGGAATCCTGATGAGTGGATGGGAGATGGTAGATTTATCCTGGGTATCACTGTCATGTCACAGGTAGACAGAGGCACAGTATACTAACCATGACATATGTCATGGCAAACTCCACTTACAATGTGTGTTGAAGGACAAACACACTCTCCAACTAGCCTTAGACATGGACTAGGGCACATCGCTAGTGTTTGCAAATGTACACCTATGTTGTGGAATACACTATCAATGTTGGACAAGCCTGGTTTAAGTAGTTCATATCTGAACAGAATGCAACATGGTCAGATGTACACAACTGGCCCCTAACCAGGCTGTTGTGCCCACTATCGAAATGTAAAGCAGTGATAGCAGTAAAGCCCAGGATACTGTCCACCACAGTCAAAGTACTACCAGTACACTATACAGTACTACAGTGTTAGGTCAGTGTGAAAGGATGTTGACAACTGTATGCAAAGTATCCCATGCAAACACTGCAGGCACAGTATAATCCTGTTGTGTTCACACACAAAGCAGTTGTACAGTAACTACACAACATGACACACAACACACAACCATAAACGGGTGATATTTGTTGAAGTTCACACTCATCCACAAATGTGGTGGGCTGCAGAGTCCAACATATGGAATGCTCACACTGGGCATGCTCACACACTTTGACAACATGCCATGGGAAGGCTGAACTGGGCATGCTCACACACTTAGGCCAAATCCCGGTTTAGCAGTTGGACACACATATCTGGTATTTTTATGTGTTATTCCAGGAACCAACCACATTACAGCAGTCTGCCCAGTGCACTCAGTTAAATGACTACAGAGACATACGTGATATAGTGGATCCCTCCCATATGCAAACATCTTCCACAGATGCACAAGTTGTTCATACAAACAGGGAATGCTATGGCAATAAAGATGTGCAAACAGTCTATCAGCAACAAATAATGTGCATTTGACAATTAAACATATGGGTGTAGAGGTCAACACTAGGCTGTTTGCCCTAGGGAATGACAGCTTAGCCAGAGTGTGCTTGGTGTCTGCCTCCCCACAGGATGCACATTCCCCTTTCTAAACACAGATGATGTCAGCACCCTATAAGTACAGCAGGAGAAAGGAAACTTCCCAGTAATCCGAATAGTGTGCTCTGCTAATGCGTCCGTCTCAAGTGCTATAACATAGTTAGGTAGGGGTTTCAAATCCTGCAAATGCTCAGTGTGTGTGTGAGTGGGGTTGGTGTGTGTGTAAGTCTGTGGGAGAGAAATGTCCCTTTTGGCAACTAGGAAAACACACTACAGGATGCACATTCCCTTTCTAAACACCGATGATGTCAGCACCCTATAAGTACAGCAGGAGAAAAGAAACCTCCCAGTAATGCGAATAGCGCGCTCTGCGAAAGCATCCGTCTCAAGTGTCATAACATAGTTAGGTAGGGGTTTGAATCCTGCAAATGGCAAGTGCGTGTGTCTGTCTGAGGGGGGTTAGTGTATGTGAGGGAAATGTCCCTTTTGGCAACTAGGAAAAAACACTACAGGATGCACATTCCCTTTCTAAACACCGATGATGTCAGCACCCTATAAGTACAGCAGGAGAAAAGAAAACTCCCAGTAATGCGAATAGCGCGCTCTGCTAATGTGTCCGTCTCAAGTGTCATAACATAATTAGGTAGGGGTTTGAATCCTGCGAATGGCAAGTGTGTGTGTTTGTCTGAGGGGGGTTAGTGTGTGTGAGGGAAATGTCCCTTTTGGCAACTAGGAAAACACACTACAGGATGCACATTCCCTTTCTAAACACCGATGATGTCAGCACCCTATAAGTACAGCAGGAGAAAAGGAACCTCCCAGTAATGCGAATAGCGTGCTCTGCTAATGCGTCCGTCTCAAGTGTCATAACATAGTTAGGTAAGGGTTTGAATCCTGCGAATGACAAGTGTGTGTGTCTGTCTCAGGGGGGTTAGTGTGTGTGAAGGAAATGTCCCTTTTGGCAACTAGGTGAACAGACTACAGGATGCTCATTCCCTTTTCTAAACACTGATGATGTCAGCACTCTATAAGTACAGCAGGAGAAGGGAAAACTCCCAGTAATGCAAATAGGGCACTCTGCTAATGCATCCGTCTCAAGTGTCATAACATAGTTAGGTAGGGGTTTGAATCCTGCGAATGACAAGTGTGTGTGTTTGTCTGAGGGGGGTTAGTGTGTGTGAAGGAAATGTCCCTTTTGGCAACTAGGTGAACAGACTACAGGATGCTCATTCCCTTTTCTAAACACTGATGATGTCAGCACTCTGTAAGTACAGCAGGAGAAGGAAAAACTCCCAGTAATGCAAATAGCGTGCTCTGCTAATGCATCCGTCTCAAGTGTCATAACATAGTCAAATAGGGGTTTGAATCCTGCAATTGGCAAGTGTGTGTTTTTGGCTGAGGGGGGTTAGTGTGTGTGAGGACAATGTCCCTTTTGGCAACTAGGTGAACAGACTACAGGATGCACATTCCCCTTTCTAAACACTGTTCAACAGAAGGCCATGGCTCTGGCACAAGTTGTCTGTTGCTATGATGCCCCTTTGGAAGATGCTTGTGTCAGCTGGAGAGTCGATTATGGTGGCCAGTTTGCAGTCATCTGCATATTTGGACAGCCACAGTCCGTCCGTGTTGGCCTGTACCTCCAATAAATATATACCAAACAAGAGGGTCCCAGGACTGAGCCTTGTGGGACACAACCATAGCAGTTGTGGGGTCTGGCATGGCTCCAGCAATGCTAACCATGTGGGTTCTGTCCTTGAGCCACTGTGCAATCCATCTAGTGACATAGGGGCTTATATTTAAGCTGGTGAGCTTCTCTAGAATGCCCAAGTGGGGTATTGTTGTGAAGGCATTTGCAAGGTCCAGGTAGGCTGTGTGAACCACCTTCCCCTCGTCAATGGCCTTGGTGACTGTTTCAAAGAAATCAACCGGGTTAAACCTGGTAGTGCTGGTGTGCTCTCAGTATCCCTGAACCAGGCATCTGTTACTGCACAGATATCGATGTTTTCCATGCCAAGGAGTGTTTTGGGTGCATGCATCTGGAAGTTTAGACTTCTGGCGTTGGGTAGCATTGCTCTTAGTTTCTTATCCCTTGTGATACCTATGAAGGTGGGTTTTTCATTTGAGCCCTGCCTAACATAGGCACTATGGGGGTAGCAAGAGCCTTTGCCAATATCTGAAAGCCCAGGGGTGACAGGTGCATGCCGTCCCTAGCAAAGCAGGTAGTTCAACAGAAGATGAATGTGTGAAGGTGTAGTGCCTGTGATTAGTTAGCAGTAGCAGATATGACTGCTCACATGGACACATGCCAGGTAGGTCATATGCACTGTGACACAGGCAATGTACATGTGAACAGGACAAACAGTGACATCCTGTCAAGTGGGACATGGACATACATATGGTAGGCTATGCAGATGGCACTAGGAGTCCACAGAAGCTCTATAACTATGCATTGCAGGTGTGATCAGTATTCCAGGGTAATTGCAAGCAAACATGCATGCAAACAAAGCTACAGTAAACAGGGCTGCATGTAGTCCATTGTACAACAAACAAGCTGTACCAGTTCCAGTAGGTAACACTGCAAATATGCAGGCACTATGCACATGTACATGGAAATACACGGGTCAGATGGCTAGGGTCCAGTCTCAGTGCACACAAGTGTACAGACCATGTACTGTCAGGATGTACAATAACTGGATAGAAACCCATGTGCTCATACCTGCAGTAATACACATGTCAAATAACAGACACTGAGCCTTCACTCAGTGGTTCCATACTTAGTAGGATGTATGCTCCCTGGCCTGCCACCACAGTATCCCTGACATATATGGGGACTCTCCCTCCTGTGACAGTTAGTTATGTGTGTTGGGGCTGTCTAGCATGGTATGAGATGTGAGCATGCAGTGCTAGGGTGCTCCTGTGTGTCCTGTATCAGTCGTGTAGTACTGCACACATATCAACATCCTCAAACATCTGCAATGCAGAGTCTAGTGTGGGCAACATGCCACTTGCAATTTACATGTCCATCATTGTGTATTACTATATTCATTACCCTATCCCCTGTGCTACCTATGTATGTAGCCTTCTGTTGACATCATTACCACCAGTATGCCAACATGTGCAGATGATACACTATGGTACTTACCATGGGTGTAGACAACAGGACATGACAATCACACACTTACTGCATCAGGCATGCTGT
Source organism: Protopterus annectens (assembly GCF_019279795.1). NCBI lineage: Eukaryota > Metazoa > Chordata > Ceratodontiformes > Protopteridae > Protopterus > Protopterus annectens. The sequence continues at coordinate 1,495,610,573 of NC_056732.1, forward strand.
GATATACCCACAATTAATTCAGCACACAGTACTGTTAACAACATGATACTATTACTACACATCTATGTGGTCACCCTGTGCATCAGCAACATGTTAACCTGTACCTGCACAGTTGTTACAGATTGCAGGAGGTGGCACAGTTTCATCATATGCACAGGGTGTGAACCTGGTATGCCTGAGTCAGCCACCCATACCACCAATTGACATGTATGTGTATGTGTGTTGGTGAGGGACAGCAGTAGAAGGTGGGGCAATGTTGATGCAGTGTGTGTGTGTATGTGGTAGCCCTAGGTGTTGTCAATTTACATGTGTGTATGGATGCACACAGTTCCACCTCATGGCTGCCATATACTGGTGTTTGTGAACAGCCACAGACTGTACCTGCCAGGTCATACAGATCAGTGTCTCTGGCCACGGACACGGTACCTGTGCCTTGCAGGGGTGCTACGGACCATATCCGGTACCAACCAGACTGGGTACTGTCATCAGAAGCAGGTGTTCGTTGACTGGACACAGATCCCTGTCGGGCCTGGCCAGAGCCACGTGCACGTGGTCTCCTGGGGCGGTCTGATGACAGCACAGACCCAGCATTGCTGGGGCTGCTGCTGGCACTACGAGGGTGGCCGCGGCCCTGTTGTCATCCACGACGACTGCCAGCTGCTGCTGTTGCTGGCATACGGCCACATCGACGCCTCAACCGTCCACCATCGCCCTGGCTCATGGACATGTAGTTGTGGAACCGGTCTAATATATCCCCACAACGTCTGTCTATGACATCGGTGAAATCACGGATGGCAGCCGCAATGTCACGCATACTGTCAGTCATGGCTGTGCGACATGCTGTCAGCTCCCTCAGACCCTGTCTGGTGTACCGTTCCATACGTGACTGTGCCTGCATGACAGTCCGAAAAATAGCTGAGGTTGTAAGACCTCTGTGGGCACGTCTGACAGGGGCAGTACGCCCATGGATGCTCCCACGAGAACCCCTGGACATCTGTCTGTGTGGTACCATCTCTGGGCCATGCCCATGGCTGCTGTGTGGGGAGGCATGTGCCACAGATACCACATTACCCTGGTCAATGCCCGCTGTATGCTGTCTATCACCTAGGGACAGTGGTGACAAAGGGTGTATTGGCAGGATAACTGTGCGCATTGATGGGGTCGACAGCTGTGTACTGTCAATCGGCTGACCAATGGCGGACCCTGGCATACCTTCCTGTGCCATTACACAGATGTCATCATTATCAGTACCCACGGCACCTGACTCAGGTTCCCTGCTACATGACACCAGAGCAGCAACAGAATCTGTGGGAAGGAAACAGGAAACACAGTTTACAATGTCTACACATTACCAGCGATGCACACATGCACAGGTGCACACATGCACAGGTGCACACATGCACAGGTGCACACATGCACACATGCACACATGCACAGGTGCACACATGCACACATGCACACATGCACAGGTGCACACATGCACACATGCACACATGCACAGGTGCACACATGCACACATGCACAGGTGCACACATGCACACATGCACACGTGCACACATGCACATGTGCACATGTGCACAGGTGCACACATGCACACATGCATACATGCACACAGTTTCACACAATTGTACAGTACTCAGTATGCGTGATATCAACACACAGACACAGACACACCTACATGCATACAAAGAGCACTACTAAGTGAGCCAAATAGTACTATTACTATCAACAATATTACAGGAATTGTTAATACACACTCACCAGCATGGATAGGCTGCATTGCTGTTATACCAGAGGGTCCTGCAGACGTGAAGAAACTAATGTCAGTGGGCACAACTGTGCCATTGTTACTGAGTATGATACAGGTCAGGAGTACAACAGTCGCCTTTCACAGGTCAGCAACTAATATTGAGGATATCACACTTGCACATTAAATACTATGGTGACAGCTACAAACCAAGGACACACCTCACACATGCATTAACTACCAGTGTACACAACAGTCAACTATACATATGGCATATTACCTGCACGTTCACTGTCTTGCTGCTGTGTGGCTCCAGCCTCCATCATAATGCATGTCTGCTGCTGTTGTTGTTGCTGGCGGACTGGAGCCACTACACTCATGAGTAGTCCCTCCAGTCTGGTGAGTGGGGGATGTGTAGCCACCCCACCACCTGTGGCGACCTGTTGCCTGTGGATATCCGGCCTTGCGCTGATGGACATGTCTGATTAAATCACTGCAGTGATGTCATACCTGCTCATATGTCCTATTATGCGTGCCTATGTCATTTACCCGACGGACAAGGTCTTGCCACAGTGCAGCCCTCTCCTGCTGATTCTGGCTGGTGCGGGAAAAGAGTATTTCATAATCCCGCACCAGGCTCTGGTGTATCTCCTCATCCTCAGCTGTGGAGTAGGTGGGATTCCGCGGGTGGGCCATGTACCTGAGAAAGAAAATAACCTGGTATCAGCAATATATGTCAGCAGAATTTGGCACACATACTACACATGCTACTCGACTGTTATGATGCAACATATCTCACATATATAGCATCTGTCTGTCTATTGGTGGATACACATGTAGATGGCCAGGTATCAGTGCTCAGCCAGCAACTGTGCAACAGTACCTGGCAGACTCCATATGACATACTACCAAACCCCAGCAGTCAGAACACTGATTCAGGTCAAGAGCACCTCCTCACTCTGGGGGTTTGTATCTAGGTACTGTATGGCCTACATCGTCAACTACTGTGAGCTGACCACACACTGATTGCCCTGGATATACATATCCCACCTCCACCACCAGCACAAGCGACTATAGTGCATAACATTACAGATACAAACTTTACACTTTGTAACAGTGATATGGTATCCTTTCAGCCCACTGGGCCAGTGGCAGATACAACCCACAATGCTGACCCCTACACAGTTGCTTTCTGCAGACATCTCCGAGAATGCATGGATCATGCAATCCCATATATGACCAAGACACTCTCCACAAAGGGACAGCATCCTGTCTGGTGGACCCCAGCCATAGACAGATTGTATTACAGAAGATGGAAGCTACTGCAAGACAGAGCATAATTCACTAAAGGGAGGGCATGTCTGAGCAGCACTGGTAAGGATCTATTTTCCATCATACAAAATACATGGGCAACTTTGAGAGGGAAATCAAGAGTGACACTACAGATAACCAGAAGGCCTTCTTCAGTTATGTTAGCAACCTGGTCAGGAGCCATCCTCTATGCCCATAGGTAGTACACAACAACAAATATTTCACTGACACCACAGATATCGACAACATTGTGGCAGACAGGTTCAGTGCAGGTGTCACCACGCCCTCTCCCCCGAAATAAGGCATAGTTATCCCAGCTGACTGTAACCTCCCTGTCATCACAGATGTCCAGGTGAGAGACACCCGCAGGACAGCAGAATACACAACATGGATGGGACCTGATGGTATCCCCAGTTGCATGCTACATAACCTCTGACAGGAGCTAAACACACATATAGAAGTGCTATGTAACACTAGCCTGACTACAGGATATGTACCTGTACACTGGCGCACAGCAGCAGTGGTTCCACTCCACGAAGGAGGCACCTCAACATACCAATACAACACAATACATTACATTACAATACAATACTATACAATATGCTATTGCCCCTGGGTCTACAGCAGCGTACTGTTCTGCTACCCTGACCATTGTGACACATGTGGTGTGATGGTACCTGCTGCTGTCACACAGTTACACAGGGTGACTCATATGGCATATTACCTATCTGACTAACATTCAGCAGGGGTATGTGTGACATGTACTCATGGGGAGTCTTGCTTCTTAACACTGTGTGGTTTATTGCAGGGTATGTCTTATCTGTGGGTAGGAACTCTTACCTCCACATGTGCACTCTATTGCAGTGGCACGGACGACACACAGCAGACATTTAGGTTGTGGATGGTGTGAGGTGTTACTATGGTTGTTGGACATCTGTCATGGGTGTGACTTCCATATGTAAATCCGGGAGTGGTAACCTCTATGTGGGTAGCATATGTGTACTCTGTGGTGTTGTCAGTCACTGTGCATTGGTAATGTGTTTGAGTGCATTGTCACAGTGTTGTACATGTCACTGTGTCCTTCTCCATATCTGTAGCTGTCATGTGAGGTCCATACCATGGCATCCATTATGTGGTGTGGAGGGGTACACCGACCTACATGTCCATACCTGATTCACCATGTCCGCTGACACATACCATGTGCAGGTATTCCAGGGATAGTGTGCCACTGTGAATATCATTGGGGCCACTATTGTACACATTTCTGACCCTGCTCACCCCTGACACATGCAGTGGTGGGCAGCCAATCACATATCTGGTGGTTACTGGTGTAGGTGATCTGGAATGTGGTATGGTACTCCAGATTTGACACTGGTGTTCACTCCATGCCTTTGTCACCAGGCACCTGTTGCAATACATCTGTACACATGTGCCTCACTCAGAATTTATATACATCTCTCTCTCTCTCTCTATATATATATATATATATATATATATGTATATAGATATATCTATATGTATATATATATATATATATATATATATATATATATATATATATATATATATATATGTATACATATACACATATATATATTGATGGACATATATTACTATAGATGTGGAGGGGGGCACAGAGGGGTGTGAGTGACAGAGGGGGTGGGTCAGGCTGTGTTGCAGGTCGTCATATACAGTCATACCTGTAGGTAGTCAGATCAGTCTGTCTATGTATATGTATCTACATATATCTATATCTGTATGTGTGCATTACATAGATATGTTTGTACAATATTCTATCTACATCTGTCTATGTATTCCTACATCTCTCTCTCTCTATGTATGTATACATATATGCATATCATATATATATATATATATATATATATATATATATATATATATATATATATATATATATATATATATACACATACATATGTTGACATACATACGTATCCATATGTTAGACAGGTATATCAACATATTTGTCTACCATACTGTATACACACACTAACATACTGCTAAACATACATAACTGTGTAACCTACTTTGTACATGGCACTACAACCTACAATCAAACAACATTGATATGTGCACATAGATGCTCTCACATACAAATGTATGTACAGCCTTCACTGATAGTTGCTGTATGTCCCCTGCCCTTTACACATCTTCATATACATATGGATACAGACCAATGACACATATGGAGGGTTCACAGTATGTAGACCTTTATAGTATTTCTTTACATTACCTGTGTTTGTCACAGCTGCTTGTGTTGCTGTCTGGTTCTCTGTCCTGCTGCTCCACTTCCCAGTTGTCAGCTTTCAGGTAGCTGTTGCTGAACAATTTGTTTCTGTCTGCTTAATTGCAGTTTTCTCTGTCTCTGTCTCTGTCTCTGTCTCTCTCTCTCTCTCTCTCTCTCTCTGTCTGTCTCTCACGTCCTTCTCAGGGTGCAATAAAAGTATTGCATGCATGGACATGGAGTACAGCATACTTTTGTAGGTATCTGCATATGCCCATGTAATGGCCTCTGCACCAATTGTTAGCCAGCATTTGCTAATTGCATGCAGCCAGTTGTGTACTGATTGCAGTTCTCACTGTGATTTCAGAACAGTGCTATAAAAAGGTGTGTGAGATAGGCGTAGCCCTTTCAGATGTTAAGGGCAGGGACCATGCTGTTATGCTGTGGACAATGTTCTGTGAGTGTAAAGGTTGGTATCTCTCTCATATTTCCAGGTGTGTTGTAGATTAACATTCCTCCATTCATTTCTCCAGTTTCCTGTACTAACTGTGTATGTACACTGACACCTACAACTACTACTACTGTTAATGTGTGTGTGTGTGTGTGCTTTCCTTTCACTTTTGCTTGCACTCTGTTGCTAAGGCTTCAATAGTTGCCCTTTACAGTCACTACTTGTATGCCTGCTAGGTGTCTTGACTGTAGTGTGCTGCTGTAGCTTTCCTATTTTCCATGTACATTCACACCTTGGAATGCTTGCTATATCTGCTAGGGTGTTACAGCATGGAGTGTGGTCTGGCCATGGTGTGGACCTTGACATCTATTAGGGTATTTGAGTATGCTGCTGAGCAGGCCCCAGAGACTTTCAGGTTCATCTGTTATGTGCCTCATGGAATGGTACATATCAGTGGGGTACACCCATTAAAATGTCTGGTATGCTGCAGTTGTGACTGTGGGTTAGCATGAGCATATGTATTACTACACGTTTTCTGCCATGCAAGTGGTGAATACTTTCCGGACTCCATAGTTACCATTGCATGTGTTACACCTTTCTGCCTACTGTTTGTACATTTCACATGGGGTCTGTGGGGCATCCCTGTAAGTCATTCACTGTTGCTATGTCTAGGCTCTTAACTATTCAAATATGGTGGTGTCGGACCCGTCATGTGTACAGATATTTGCAGGTTGTCCACATTTCTGCCTCATAATTTGGTCAATATCTCATGCACACCTTTTTCTGGCAAGTCACTCTGGGCTCAAGTCAGAATATGGTGACAAACATTCAAGTTCCAGACTGCATACCCTTCCAAACATCCCACAAAGTGTAGACCCTGTTACTTTCTGAACTGTCTGCGTTTGTTGTAACATTATTTGTAATGTGTCCCTGGTTTTGGGCCTTTGCTCCACATATTTTATTACTTGGTCCAGATGTGTTCCTGTAAGAGGTTGTGGGGTATGGGCAGTGCTTATCCTGCTGTGAGTATGTGTGTGTCTTGCAAGGTGCTATAGTGACATTATTACCTACTAGCTTCCAACTAGCATGGCTGTTTCTGTTCACACACTACTATTATGGAAATCCACCAGTTTTGATAGTAATTCTAAATGTCATGCTTTGTGTACTACACATCTATATTCCCTTTACATTCATTCCTACTGTTACATGATATATTTACTTTAGCACAATGTTCTTGTATAAGAGTCATGGCTTAGTGGTAAGTCATGCAGACTACAGTTGCCAAGGTCCTGGGTTCGGGACTCCCAGTGGGATTTTATTTTGCTTTTGAACTGAGTACAGGACCTGTCAATCAAAGTGACTAAGGCACTTTTAAGCAGTTGTAACCGGGTTAGCGCTGGTTTGCGCGGAGCTCACGCATGCGCACTGGCGGTTAGCTCTGCGCACACAAGCGCACACCCGATTACAACCACTTAAACGTGCTTACTCTTGCGCACACCCAAGCTATTTTCTTTGAAAGAAAAGAAAATGGGGAGACAGGAAAGTGGTGAAAAAGGGGTCACAAAGAGGGTAAGACAGTAGGGAAACAAGCTTGGGATGTGCAGGAGGGATGTAGGTAAGGCCCATAGCTGCCCATTTCTTCATCAGCAACAGCTGTGCATATATATGTAATTTGGTGTGACATTTGAAACCTTCCACCCCTGAGAGACGTGTCAGGACAACAATAATACTTGTTGTACAGCCAATTGGAATTGATAGGTTCCATGTCCAGTAGACATGTGTGCGGAATGGGCAGCTATGTATGGGGCGTAATTTTTGTGTGGGTACAGAGTGCCCTTTTTTTTTTTTCAGGTGAGAGTGGTATGTCAGGTGAAGGTAGTCAGTACAGTTGGGGAGGTAGGTTGGGTAGGTAAACAGACAAGACAAACAAGACGCATACAGGGGCGGTGTATGACACGTGTGGGGGGGTTACACAATTGACGGGGACGGAGGTTTGGATATCCAGAGCCCATGAGCCCACAGATGGCAACAGTGGAACTGATATCCCCACCCATAGGCAGTTGCCACTGTTCCTTCACTGCCCAGGACGGGGCTGTGCTGGGGGCTGTGTAGGCGGGGCAAAAGACATGCCCGTTAGTTGCGCCACCCGTGCCTCGAGCTGGCGTAGGGGCTCAAGGACAGAGTCCCGAATCTCCCTACGCACCACAGTCCAGACGCTACGGAGGGTGATTGGTGGATCTCCTCCGGCCACACTTGCAGAGGGGGGGCAAGCCCCATCCCCTGCAGCACTTCCACCCGCAGGTGGCACAGGGCCACCAGAGGAGGGTCCAGACTCGGCACTAGTGCCAGGTGCACTCGCCAGCTGAGGTGGGAGAGGTGGGTCCGCTGGAACCCGCCTTCCCTGTCGTACTATGTTTTGCATTATGTCATGACAGTTTGGGTTAGTGACATATAATACCATTCACAATTAGTTGTAACAGCATGCATTAGTATTCCCATTAACCAAACACCCAGATATTCACACCATTGAACAGCGTGCATAACACATGCATAATTTGAACAGAAATACACAGTCCAACAACATGCAGGGTTAATTGATGGCAACAGGCCATCAGGTGTGGATGTATGAACAGGGCAGATGCATCAACAGACATGCAAATATATATGACCCAACAGGACAAACGTCCAGGGGTGTTAATTGTGATTGCACATACCATTTTCACGTGGAATGGGTTATATGTAGTTATAGGGTGGGGTGAAGAAAGTAATATTAACACCTTCGAATAACAATACATATGCTGTACATTTCTAATAGCTACAGTTATATACACACTACTGTTCTAACTACAGTTTCCTATATGATAACTATTTCAACTTGGTGATAGGACTGTTAATGCAACATCAATATACATTTTATGGTTCTTCATACACATTCATATCTAGCTTTGTTCAGCTACATCAGGGCTACATTTGCTTTATATAGCTGTAGACAAGTGTGGATGTTTGGTATGTCAGACAAACATCCTATCTGCATATTGCAGACTGAGAGCAAAATATCCTGATTTTGGGATACACATTCCAAATGCAGCAACACTTTGAACAGATTTAGCTGTTTGGTTTTGAATCTCACATGCATTTCATTCTGTCTTGACTGCAGTATACTTTATTCAGGGGTTATTACTACTGTATTGCTGGATTCATGGCACTTTCTCACACTCTCTCACTTGCTTTCATTTTACTATTCAGGATGGTACTTCTAGGCTTTATTGACATGTTTTAACAGTAGTTATTACAATCCTTTCCAGCAGTCTCACTTCTGTCATGTTTCAGTATTTCCACAGGGATATATTTCACACATGTGATTTCATCATCTTCTGCAGCCATACTTTTCAGCCTGCTGCAGGTTGTGTACTATTTTCTTACAGGCAGGGCATTTTTATTTCAGGATATATGTCGGACAGTTTCATGTTTAGCTTAAACTTACAGGCTGAAAACTCTTGTAATCAAGCAATACTTGCATACACTTTCACACTGTTACTTGCAGATTTTATTCCTTACTGACTACACTGCACTCTTTTGCTGACTGTCATACTTTTATATTTCTTTACAGTTACTGGTAGTGGATTACTGACCTGCCTGGTGGCGCAACCGCACCAGCCTATCGCCATAGGCTCTGCGGTTCGCAGAACGGACACCTGCAGCTGTAATATAAATGAAGTAATATTGGAATAATATCAGCTAGTTTAACTTTTTACATACATAATTAAATGTTACTTACTCAGTAGTGGGGTGTTGGGTGTTTGCCGGGCCTCCTGGATCCAAAGGTTCAGTTGGTCCTGCTTGCGTCTCTTCAGGTCTGCATGGTGGTGACGGACCTGCTCACCTGTCCTTGGAATCCCTGTGGCACTGGTGAGATCATGAGCCAATCGGTCCCACGCCTCAGCCCTGTATGCTCCCCAGAGGACCTGGCCCTGCATGAGTTGGGCCTCATGATTGTGGACTAGGAGCCAGGCCATGTACCTGGACTCCTCAACACCCCACCTCTGTGCTCGAAAGCGACTACCCTCTCCTACTCCTGACATTCTGCCTGCAGGTCTGTTCTACAATCGTTTATGCTGTGTATTCCCACCTATGGGGCTTATATAGTCCGTTTTTCCCGCACATATCTGTGATTGGCCATTTTGGAATTGTATCAACTTCAGTAAACCTGCATTGTCATGCTCTAGTTTGTATTCATTCCTATATATTAGCTATTATTGCATTTACAGGTACTGCTGTCGTGGCTTAGTGGTTCTGTACCTTGACTGTGGTGTATAGTATCCTGGGTTTGAACCTGGCCACTGCTTTTTATTTTTCATGACTGTCTAGACATGCTGAGGGGTGTGTCTGTGTAAAGGCAGTTTTGATACGGCTTGCTCAACGTTGCCCGTCGGTTAGCTTGTTTGCGCGGTGCGCAGCTCCGCGCAAACAGGGTACGCTGGTTTAAGCCTCATTTGGCTATCGGCATGCATATTACGCTCAGCTCAGCTAGGGGCACATAGATTCAGCATGTTAAACGACTGCTCAGCTACGGGCACTCATTTTGCACCAGTTAAACCACTGCTCATCTACGGGCACATGCACTCACTCTGTTAAACTGTAGCTCAGCTATGAGCACATCTGGCATTTTTTCTTCTTTTGGTACCTCACATGTCTTCAATATAAATGGGCTATTTCATTACATTTTACATGAATTGTGGTTTTATGTGTACATATTTGTCAGGGACTTGTTTCCTGCTTATTTTGCAAAAAAAAAATTGGTGTTGTGGGGGCTCGAACCATGAATGCCTGCTCTTCAGCCAACATCTCTACCGCTACGCTATTGCTTCCTGGCTTATTTTGCATATTTAGTTCTTATATGCTTTCCCACTGACTGCTAACTGTAGCTGCTACGCACGCCAGCATAAGCGAAGCGCACTCACGGTTAAACATCTTTACAATTTAAAAAATATATATAACATGTTCATTTATATATCTTTTATGTTTATAGTCTGTAGGGGCATGTGTTGTGTTGTGTTTATTCACATTTCCGTGGACTCTGTTGTGGGTGTCTACTTTGGGCACTTTTACACTTCTGGGGGCGTGTCCGCTTGCAGGGCTCGGCCTACGGACACGCCCCCTACTGTCTTACACGGACCGTGTTAGACTTAGGTGTGATTCAGCATGCTCTCATGAATATGCAAAGCATGCTGACATCACTCCGTTTAACTGCAGCCTCCGTGTAAGAGTTATAACTCTTACACGGAGGCTTCGTGAATCCTGGGGATAGTCCTTTGTTTGACCATAACACTATTAAATTTTCGCAAAAGAAATTACCATTTTTCTTTTAAAAATCTGTGATTTGAAATCAGCATCTACAAACAGACCTTTGATTATAACAAGTGCATAGCCCATTGTCTACCAAAGAACTTTCATGTTTTACATATTTTTTGTAACTTTGTAACTTGCATCATTTACTATATACTGCAAATCTTATGAAGCAGGGTTTTAGTAGAGGATTTTGGAAAAATGATCTCAGGAAGCAAGTGGTCTCTAGTCTTAGAAGATCTCAGGAAGCAAGGGAATTAACTGGCCTCCTGCTGCTCAAGACGGAATCAGTTGACTTCATCCATCCTGTTATGACCATTAGTGAGTGGACCAACAGTGTGGTTAATGCTGAATTTTATTTGTTCTTTCACTTAACTTATAGCTTGTCATAATAAGTGACAGATGATTTTCTTAGCAGACATATTCCATTTCTGTATAATGTCCCAGTGTTTAGGGATACCTAAGAAATACATATTGTATCTCCAAGTTCTGATCTGATGTTCTGTTTTGCTAATTTGGGGGAAATACTGCAATTCCTTTTCTTCATTTAGGCTTTAATATAATACTTTGAAAGTCTGGAGGTAATGATTCAATTTGTTTGTAAACAGTGGCACACTGTTTATTTTATAGAAATGGGTAAGTTAACTTCTGATTTGCTCTTTTGTATGTTGAGTGTGTGTGTGTAGTGAGCTTCAGACAGACTGAAATATGTGCTGACAGCTCATCTAGGATGTTCAGCATTTAGATCACTTTTACAGTAGCTTAAGCTATTTGGCTCCTGCCCCCATAACTGAACAGCTTTCAAAGCTCAAGGGCACCTTGCACCTACTCTAACTGCCAGGAGTTTCAGAGAGCTCCTATACAGAGACAGACTCAGAGCTTTTTTGCTGCCAAAGAGTGCTCCTTCAGCAGGCCCTGTGGAACTGCCAGTCGGCTAGCAAGCCTTCAAAGCTGGGAATATAACTTCCCCACTGGGGTTAATCTTTCACTAAAGTTAATATTCCAAGAGAAACTTTGTGTTTTTCTGTCTAAAATGTTGTGTTGTAGAGGAAATTGAATGTTTTTGGTACTGTCATTTCTAAGGGATTTTGTGTGTAACTGTTTATGTGAACTTTTTCTGTAAAAAAGGTTATACTTTTTGACAGAATTTTCCTACAGGCTTGTAGATTTGTGTATTTGGGGCAGGATATTGTGCTTGTAGGGGACTGCCAGTAGTTTACTTACCTCAGTACCACTTGTATTCTACTTTCCCTTTTAATAACTCATCTAGGTTTCTCTATCTACCTTTGAGGTCTCTTTCTCAGCTAACCTATGGAGTAGCTACTGATCTCCATGATTTTGCCTAACCCTGTTTGCAAGAAGGAGAAAGTTAATAGGGGTTCTTTATATGTCCGACCAGCTCCTGTTGTGCCTCAACCACTGATGGGTGACTGCTGTGGCCATACTTGGTTCCTCAGACCATTCACATTCATTTTTTCCCAGTCCCTCTGATGTTGCATCTACAGCCACAAAGGACCAGGGGATAGACACATCCTTTGTGGCTGTAGGGATGCCCTTGGTGGACAAGGAAGAACCACTCTTGTTGGTCTGAGAGGATGGGAAGGATGACAGTTCCTCACTCAGATGGGATAGGGAATCTGAATCTGAGATGACTATGCAATACATAGATCACTGTTGCAGTAACTTTAAGATATATGGGTTTTACCCCCTGTACCACCCAGCTTCCCAAACAGCTGGGTATCTTCCACCCACTCCATCCGACAGGAACACTCCCTATAAAAGGCAGTTGGAACACCCAAATACTTCAGAACTTTTTTGCTGCTGAAGCAACTGGATCTTCAGTTGGCCCCAATGTTCTTTCAGTCATCTAGTGCTCCTTCAATAGCTGGGCAGATAAGTCCCAGTTGGAGAAAGTCTTCCAATTGTATTAAATTTATGACTAATATTGTACTTTTCTTGTCAGTTTAATTACATTTACTATGACAAAAAATGACATGGGCCGTTAGTGCTCTGGAACGATAACGTTTTTATGTTGGTGCTTGTGTAAACTTTTTGTGAGAAAAGGTTTATTTTTTGACTAAAACTGTTATATTTATTGAAGTTGTGTGTGTGTCAAGACAGGATATTCTGCTTGTGAGGGACTTTCAGTGGTTTACTTACCTCAGAACTACTTGTTCTCTGCCATTCTTCTCACTAACTCTTCAAGGCTTCATTACCTGTTCTTCAGACCTCTTTTTATGGCTTAGCAATGGAGCAGCAGTTGATCTCTACATTAATTGCTTCACCTGAGCACAAAAAGAAGAAAATTTGTTAAGGAGTCTTTAGGAGTTTGACCATGTACAATTTGCCTCTGGTGTTGGTGGGTGACTCTGCTGTGGCCAATAGTTGTTCATCAGACCGCCCATCTTGTTTCCCCTGATCCTCTTGGTGTAGCCTTCCAAGCCTCCAAAGACCAGGGATCAGCCACATCCACTGTGGCTTTAGGGATGCTGTTAGTGGGCAAGGGAGTGCCACATTTGTCATTGTCTGGAGAAGGAGCAGGGATGAGGATTTGGATGCTGGGTTCAGTGTGCCTAAGGGGCCAGAAATTGTTAATGGAGAATGTGTTCAGTGAGAAAAACTTCCAGTCACCTGCTTCTATTAGCATGGACAATGCAGCTTTGCTTGGCTAAGAGAAAAGGGAAAATAATTATTTCTCATTCTGACAGGATTTTCCAGTCAGAGGAGCAGTCAGTCAGTGCAGGGGGAAGTGTGTACCACAACAGTTTCATCTCAGTCTGAGCATTTTGATTCTGAGGACAGGATTGCTCCAGATTTCCATGCTGAATAAATTTCTTTCAATGACGTTTTATCCAGCATGAAGGAACTGTTTCTGTGGGATCAGAATGAAGTGCTGTGGCAAAGAAAATATATTATGATTTGTTACACATTCAGATGGCTAAAGCTGCGCCCATTCCTTTTATATTAACTGATTTAGAGAATGTTTTTTTCTCACTGCCTCAAGCCATGCAGATGGGCAGACTTCAACCTCTACAAGATATGATAAGTTATATAAAGTGTCCCAGACACATAAGACCCTGTTTCATAATCCTAAAGCTGATCCAACAAGCCATTCATTAAACCAAATTGCTGCCACTAAACAGGTTACTGCTACTAATCCCATTCCTGCTGACAAATTATCTTTTGAGAACAGGCAGAAGTTGATTGTTAATCTTCCTTCTGCTGAGATAAAGAATCCATTAAATGCTTTTGTGACAGCTGCTTTTCAGGTGACAAAGCATAGCCTAAAATGTGCTTATGATGCAGCTGACTCTTCCTTCTGGGCTTATCCATCTGGATCATTTTTGAGGAGACATGCTTATTATCATAATCAAAAACTTCCTGAGGATGTTAAATTGGAGATTTTAATATCCCGCATAGATAAAGAGACTATGTTTACCCTTCTGCATCTGAGGTACTGAAGAAGTTATGAAAGGGGAAAATAATACAAAGAGTGAGTCCAACCCTCCTTTTTTAAAGCCTCCTTTTCTAATAGCCCATCTTGTTCCCCTGATCCTCTTTGTGTAGCCTTCCAAGCCACCAAAGACCAGGGATCAGACACATTGAAATCTCAATTTTGTGTTTGAAAAGCTTTCTTTGTCTGCATTTGAATCAGCTCCCAGGACTGATTTGATGTTCTTAACATAGAACACTGTTTTACTTATTGTTCTGACATCTGTTAGGTGAGTATCTGAGTTACAAGAACTAATAATGACTTAGCCCTACCGCATCATTCGTAGGGACAGGGTTTCTCTGAGAACAGATCCTACCTTTATGCCTAAAGTCCTCTCAGTTTACTTTATGTCAGATCATTAATCTCCCAATCTTCTTTCCTTATCCAAATAACAAGTAAGAAATAATTCTTCACTCTGGATGTACATAGGCAGCTTTACCATGTCCTACACAAAACTCAACCTTTCAGGAAAGCTAACCAGTTGTTTGTCTCCTATGAAGGTAAGAGGGAAGCACAACCTGTGACTAAGCTGACTATTTCTATATGGCTGTCACATGCTATTACTTTTTGTTATACTCAGCACAATAAGCCACTTCCAGGCAAGGTTACATTCAACAAGGATATTTGTTTCTTTTGTGGCTTTCTAGAAATAGGTGGGCTAGAAGGATTCTACAGGCAGCAGTGTGGTCTCTGTACATACTTTTATAAAGCGCTACAAACTGGATTCCTTTTCCAGGTAAAGAACAGGCTTTGCTAAAATTATTCTCCAGGGGTTCCTGAATTTCTATGTTTTCCTCCTCCCTTCTTAGTTCTATGGTAATGAATGGCAATATCATAGGCTACTGTAACAGTGATCTAAATTTTGATCAGTTTACCATTGTGTAAGTAAATTCACCATAAAATTAGATGTTGGAAGAGATCACTGTTATAGTATCCAACACACCATCCAGCCCCCTTATTTTAACTGTTTCCCCTTTCTGTTTCCAGTATGTGGGTCTGTAGACCCTTACATACATACATACATACATACATACATACATACATACAAATGTTTCAAGCACAGACATTAATGCCCTTCTAGCTTGCCAATATACCAAGACACTTGTTCCCATAATAAGTATCTAGGCTGTTCTTAAAAATATCTAAACTAGTACTTGCTTTAATGTAATTTGGTAGTCTGTTCCAAGCATCAGCTACTCTGTCAGAGAACCAATTAGTACACTTCTCATTCCTATAGAATTTCATACATAGGTTATCTGATGAATCTCTAGTACTTTTTGATAACCCCAAACATTCCCGGAGGTAGTTGTCCCTAAATGCCCTATATACCTTAATAAGATCTCCTCTTAAATATCTGTAAGAGACACTGTACAAGTTCAGATATTTTAGTCTTTCATAATAACTTAAATTTCCACATCCATGGATGGCCTTGGTATATTTCTGCTGTCCTCTTTCCAGTTTATTCATGTTTCTTTTCCTACAGGTTTTCCATATTGTGATTCCATTCTCACATTTGGGTCTAATGTAACTAACAAACAATAACTTCATTATGTTTGATTTCCTAGACTTTATAAATCTTTTTATACAACCTATAGTTCTATAACTGTCATTAGCCAATTGGTTGATATGATTAGAAAAACCCATAGCTGAATCTACCCATATACCCAGGTCCTTAAATGAGTCTACAGTTTCAATCAATGTGTGCTGTATTAAATATTCACCTTTCAGTTTATGTCTCCCAAATCTCATATGCTTAGTTTTTGATGTATTTATCAACATATTATTCTCCTCTGCCCAAATGGTCAATTTAGTCAAATTAGTTTGCACATGCCTTATCTGTAACACTTGTAATCAGTTTACCCAATTTCAGGTTGTCAGCATATAGACTGTAGAACACCTCAGATGAAAAAGTAAGGTCTGAAAGATATAATATAAACAAGTAAGGGCCTAGTACAGAGCCCCGTGGGACACCTTGACTGTAACCAAGTATTTCACCTGTACAGTTGGTGTGTGATACTTGCCATGTCCTATTTGTAAGCCATGAAGCTTATCCATCTTTTCAACAGTACATCAATACCTAGTTGTACTAATTTATTGATCAGTGTTTTGTGTATGACCCTGTCAAATGCTGAAGTTAAATCTATATAAATCATATCACAGCACAATTTTTCATTCATAGCTGTTATTATATTGTAATAGAACATCATGTTACAGGTGGTAATAGATCTATTTTCAACATATGCATGCTGATATATGGTTTCAAGTCCCAACCTATCCAGATCTGACAACAACTTATCCAGTATTACCATCTCCATTACTTTTCCACAACATGAAAGTAGACTTAAGGGTCTATATGATTCTGGGTTTGTCCTACTCCCCTTTCCCTTAAAAACAGGTTTAATAAGTGCATGTCTCCAATCTTGAGGAATCTCCCCATATTTACATGACCTAGTGAATAACAGATATATATGAAGACAAGATGCTCAATTTCAACAATTGGCTTAAGTATTGGTGTCATTCAAAGGGGATCCAATGCCTGTCAGCCTGGGATGACATGCTCGACAAGCCATGATGCTTCGCTAGGGATGGCTTGCACCTGTCACCCCTGGGCTTTTGGATATTGGCAAAGGCTCTTGCTACCCCCATAGTGCCTTTTTTAGGCAAGGCTCAAAAGACAAACCCACCTCCATAGGTATCACAAGGGATAAGAAACTAAGAGTAATGCTACTCAATGCCAGAAGTCTAAACCTCAAGATGCACTTTCGAAACTCTCCTTAGCATGGAGAACATCGATATCTGTGCAGTAACAGAAACCTGGTTTAGGGCTCCCGAGAGCACCCGAGCACTACCAGGTTATACCTCATACCATGCTTTTCGGCCCCAAAACTTGGACCGAACCACAAAAGGAGGGGGAGTATCAATATTCATCAAAGATACCCACACCTCCAGGTTGGTGGCAAAGCATGAAGCATCAGAGACTATCCATGTGCAACTAACAGTGGGTAAAACTGCCTTCCAGTTTATAGCCTGCTACAGACCACCCTCCCAAACCCAGGAACCCCACTCGGCCTTCCTGAGAACACTGGAAAATATGAAGGTCTCTCCAAACACCATTATATTGGGCGACTTCAACTACCCAAACATAGACTGGGAGCATTACTCTAGCTCCAACACCCTAGCCCAAAGGTTCCTAGAATTTATAAACTCAAATGCTATGGAACAACTTGTTACCACTCCCACAAGAGGGGAAAACATACTGGACCTGATCATCACCAACATGGGGACTCTATGCTCCAGACCAGAAGTGTATCCCTCACTGGTAAGATCAGACCATAAACTAATCTCACTGGATATTCACATCCCGACCCCACCCCCTGCCCAGAAAACCACAGTGAAAAACTTCGCTAAAGCAAATTTCACACTCCTCAAAACCGAGGTGGAAAATACGGCCCAGACCGCAGAATCCTTTATAAACGCATTCTATGAACACCTTCAGGAATGCATGGATCATGCGATCCCAAATAAAACCAAGAACCAATCCTCCAAAGGCAGACGTCCTGTCTGGTGGACCCCAGCCATAAACAAACTATACAATAGAAGGAGGAAGCTACTAAATGATAGAGCAAAATCCCAAAAAGGGAAGGCATCACTGATCAGTATTAGCAAAAAACTACGGGCACTCATAAAATTGTCTAAGGCCAGCTTCGAGAGAAAAATTGCACAGGACACTAAGGATAATCACAAGGCTTTCTTTAGTTATGTTAGGAACCTGGGTGGGAATTCCCAGATATGCTCAGAATTAGTCCAAAATGACAAAAATACACGAACCCACAGACATTGCCAACATCCTAGCTGACAGGTTCAGCAAACTTCTCCCACCAAAAGGGCAAATATCTATCCCAGCAGAGTGCTGCCCCTGACATCTCAGATGCTCAGGTAAGAGCCGCCTCTCCAAAGCAAAAACACAGCATCAATGGGACCAGACGGTGTCCCGGCTGCGTCCTACATGAACTCCAAGAAGAGCTAAACCCAAACATAAAACTACTGTTCAATCTCAGCCTTACTACAGGATATGTGCCCAAAGAGTGGCGTACAGCAACAGTGGTCCCTCTCCATAAAGGTGGTGCCTCAACGGATCCTGGAAACTATCGCCCCATAAGCCTGACTAGCTTGGTCTGCAAAGCTATGGAAAGGATCATCATGGACCTCATAAATAAAGATATTAGGGACCTACAGACACTGGATCCTACCCAGTTCGGCTTTGTTAAGGGCAGATCCTGCCTCTTAAACCTGGTTGATTTCTTTGAAACAGTCACCAAGGCCATTGACGAGGGGAAGGTGGTCCACACAGCCTACCTGGACCTCGCAAAAGCCTTCAATACAATACCCCACTCGGGCATTATAGATAAGCTCACCAGCTTACATATAAACCCCTATGTCACTAGATGGATTGCAAACTGGCTCAAGGACAGAACCAGCATGGTTAGAATTGCTGGAGCCATGTCAGACTCTAAACCAGTTACAAGTGGTGTCCCACAAGGCTCAGTCCTGGGACCTCTCTTGTTCAGTATATATTTCTTGGAGGTACAGGCCAACACGGAAGGACTGTGGCTGACCAAGTTCGCAGATGACTGCAAACTGGGCACCATAATCGACTCTCCAGCCGACACAAGCATCCTCCAAAAGGGCCTCATAGAAACAGACAACTGGTGCCAGAGCCATGGCCTCAAGCTAAATGCCAGAAAGTGTATAGTCATCCCCTTTGGCAAAAACAAAGTGCCCACAAATTACCACATAGGTGGTAATCCATTAAGTACAGAAGAAGTAATTAGGGACCTGGGGACCCAAGTTGATAGCAATCTCTTATTTGACAACCACGTGGCCAAAGTAGTTAGAAAAACATTTTATATAGCCCACCTAATCATGAAGGGATTCACATCTAGATCAGGGGAGGTCATCGTGCCTCTTTACTCATCCCTCATCAGGCCCATAATTGAGTACAATGACCCTTTTGGGATGTACCTTACCAGACACCTGCAGCAACTGGAAAGACCCCAAAAGTACCTCACCAAGAGGATCAAAGGGCTCAAACAGATGCCATATGCTGCCCGGTTAAAGAAACTCCAGCTCTACTCAGTGGCATACCGCCTGTTCAGAGGCGATCTGTGCCTGACGTATAAAGCCATGTCGAACCCGGAATTAATGGACATGCTGCACCTCAGAAAATCCAAATCCCATCGAGCTACGCGCTCGAGAGACTTGAACCTCAGCACTGAAATAAATAGGACATGCTGGAGGGACGGATTCATAACCCAGAGGCTCCCTTCACTCTGGAATAAAATCCCAGTCCAGGTTAGGCAGACTCCCTCATTGACTCTCTTCAAGAAGAATCTTGATGAGTGGATGGGAGATCGTAGGTTTACCCCGGGTATCACTTCTGTGTCACTGTTAGACAGAGGCACAGTATACTAACCTCAAAAAAGGGCATAGCAAAATAAATTTAAAATGGGTGGCGAAAGCCAAACACATTCTGGCTAGGCTTATAAATGCCCTAGGGCAGATAGCCTAGTATGAACCTATGAACCTATAGTATTCATCAAAGATACCCACACCTCCAGGTTGGTGGCACAGCAAGAAGCATCAGAGACTATCCATGTGCAACTAACAGTGGGTAAAACTGCCTTCTGGTTTATAGCCTGCTACAGACCACCCTCCCAAACCCAGGAACTCAGCCTTCCTGAGAACACTGGAAAATATGAAGGTCTCTCCAAACACCATTATATTGGGTGACTTCAACTACCCAAACATAGACTGGGAGCATTACTCTAGCTCCAACACCCTAGCCCAAAAGTTCCTAGAATTTATAAACTCAAATGCTATGGAACAACTTGTTACCACTCCCACAAGAGGGGAAAACATACTGGACCTGATCATCACCAACATGGGGACTCTATGCTCCAGACCAGAAGTGTATCCCTCACTGGTAAGATCAGACCATAAACTAATCTCACTGGATATTCACATCCCAACCCCACCCCCTGCCCAGAAAACCACAATGAAAAACTTCTCTAAAGCAAATTTCACCCTCCTCAAAACCGAGGTGGAATCCTTCAAAGCCCCCGGGCCTGTGGAAAATACGGCCCACACCGCAGAATCCTTTATAAATGCATTCTATGAACATCTTCAGAAATGCATGGATCATGCAGTCCCAAATAAAACCAAGACCCAATCCTCCAAAGACGGACATCCTGTCTGGTGGACCCCAGCCATAAACAAACTATACAATATAAGGAGGAAGCTACTACATGATAGAGCAAAATCCCAAAAAGGGAAGGCATCTCTGATCAGTATTAGCAAAAAACTACGGGCACTCATAAAATCGTCTAAGGCCAGCTTCAAGAGAAAAATTGCACAGGACACTAAGGATAATCACAAGGCTTTCTTTAGTTATGTTAGGAACCTGGGTGGGAATTCCCAGATATGCTCAGAATTAGTCCAAAATGACAAAAAATACACCGAACCCACAGACATTGCCAACATCCTAGCTGACAGGTTCAGCGCAGACTTCTCCCCCCCCCTCCCCACCAAAAGGGCAAATATCTATCCCAGCAGAGTGCTGCCCCCCTGACATCTCAGATGCTCAGGTAAGAGCCGCCCTCTCCAAAGCAAAAAACACAGCATCAATGGGACCAGATGGTGTCCCGGGCTGCATCCTACATGAATTCCAAGAAGAGCTAAACCCAAACATAAACTACTGTTCAATCTCAGCCGTACTACAGGATATGTACCCAAAGAGTGGTGTACAGCAACAGTGGTCCCTCTCCACAAAGGTGGTGCCTCAACGGATCCTGGAAACTATCACCCCCTTAAGCCTGACAAGCTTGGTCTGCAAAGCTATGGAAAGGATCATCATGGACCTCATAAATAAAGATATTGGGGACCTACAGACACTGGATCCTACCCAGTTCGGCTTTGTTAAGGGCAGATCCTGCCTCTTAAACCTGGTTGATTTCTTTGAAACAGTCACCAAGGCCATTGATGAGGGGAAGGTGGTCCACACAGCCTACCTGGACCTCGCAAAAGCCTTCGATACAATACCCCACTCGGGCATTATAGATAAGCTCACCAGCTTAAATATAAACCCATATGTCACTAGATGGGTTGCAAACTGGCTCAAGGACAGAACCCACATTGTTAGAATTGCTGGAGCCATGTCAGACTCCAAACCAGTTACAAGTGGCATCCCACAAGGCTCAGTCCTGGGACCTCTCTTGTTCGGTATATATTTCTCGGAGGTACAGGCCAACACGGAAGGACTGTGGCTGACCAAGTTCGCAGATGACTGCAAACTGGGCGCTATAATCGACTCTCCAGCCGACACAAGCATCCTACAATAGGGCCTCATAGAAACAGACAACTGGTGCCAGAGCCATGGCCTCAAGCTAAACGCCAAAAAGTGTATAGTCATCCCCTTCGGCAAAAACAAAGTGCCCACAAATTACCACATAGATGATAATCCATTAAGTACAGAAGACGTAATTGGGGACCTGGGGACCCAAGTTGATAGCAATCTCTCATTCGACAACCACGTGGCCAAAGTGGTTAGAAAAACATTTTATATTGCCCACTTAATCATGAAGGGATTCACATCTAGATCAGGGGAGGTCATCCTGCCTCTTTACTCATCCCTCATCAGGCCCATAATTGAGTACAATGCCCCTTTTGGGATGTACCTTACCAGACACCTGCAGCAACTGGAACGACCCCAAAAGTACCTCACCAAGAGGATCAAAGGGCTCAAACTGATGCCATATGCTGCCCAGTTAAAGAAACTCCAGCTCTACTCAGTGGCATACCGCCTGCTCAGAGGCAATCTGCGCCTGACATATAAAGCCATGTCCAACCCGGAATTAATGGACAGGCTGCACCTCAGAAAATCCAAATCCCATCGAGCTCTGCGCTCGAGAGACTTGAACCTCAGCACTGAAATAAATAGGACATGCTGGAGGGACAGATTCATAACCCAGAGGCTCCCTTCACTCTGGAATAAAATCCCAGTCCTGGTTAGGCAGAGTCCCTCATTGACTCTCTTCAAGAAGAATCTTGATGAGTGGATGGGAGATCGTAGATTTACTCTGGGTATCACTTCTGTGTCACTGTTAGACAGAGGCACAGTATACTAACCTCGAAAAAGGACATAGCAAAATTAATTTAAAATGGGTGGCGAAAGCCAAACACACTCTGGCTAGGCTTGTAAATGCCCTAGGGCAGATAGCCTAGTATGAACCTATGAACACAGATGGAACATTATGGTAAGTACATAACGTCTTTTTAGTTATCCCTGTAAACAAACAAACAGTAGCTACAGTAGTTGACTGTCTAGCAAGCTGTGTTGTGTTCTGTTACAACTCTGTTAAAAAAATATTTTAGGTTGTCAGAAATCATTTATCCAGGAATGCTGCTGCTTTGAAACATTCTTCAGAACCGTTTCTGCCTTCATTATTTATGTTGCCTCGTGATATTCTTATCCTTTACTAAGCATTGAATGCTAGATGCCCCTTATAAAGCTGTGAGTGTTGCTGCTGTAGTGGTTGAGGGGGTGTTAGCAGGAACTTCCTTTTCCCTTTCCAGTCTGCAAAGTGGGATTCTAATCAGAAGCAATTACTGATGAAAAATCAGAAAAGAATGAAACATATAGTACAGTTATGTGATATGGTCCCATAACAGTAGATGGTTGATTTCTTTTCTACCTTGTGGATACCAGTGGACGCCCCAGACACACACACACTTTTATTTTCTATGTTGTTTTCTGTTGTCTGTTTGTACTACATCATTGATTCTAGGAATAATCATAGTATAAGTACTGAAATGGCAGAAAGCATTTTAAATGATCATGGATTAAATGAAGCAGGGAGCAGTGACTGATGATTCTTACTGCAGGAAGTTAGCAAGTTAGTGGAAACCTTTGTTGTCAAGCCTTTCATAGTACAGTACATTTGTCTATTAATCCAGTCAGATCAATCTGCTAAGCTGATGCGAATGAATAAATAAAATAAAATAATAACGTTTTTCTTCCCTGCATTGCCTGGTCATAAGCCTGTTAAGGATGTATGAGAAGTTCCCAAAGTCATCATCCTAAATGTATGAGAAGTTGCTGGAGTCACCATCTTAAAATGGTGGCAGCCACAGGGTAGTTAGTGTGTTTGCTTCTATTTGATATCAGTATGTCAGAAATATTTTCACATTGGGCTTACATAGACTATTGGGCAATTTGCACTCTCTGCCTGTTTGTAACGCCATCAAGTAAATAAAGCAGCTACACAGTGTAACTGCAGTTAGACCAGACTCCATTGTTGTTAGAAACCAAACCAGTAATAAAATTGGTCCAGCAGATGTTAGACAGAAGCTATTTCTGAAAAGAAAATCATCTTCTCTCATAGTGAGCATCAGACACACAAAGGTGCTCCCCCCTTTCTTATTCATTCCCATATCTAAATAAAACTGTGTGAACATGCAATAGTGTCAGTGACCCCAGCTGCATATATATTTGCATATTGTCTGCTGAGCATCTATATCATCTCCATCCCTCCCACATTTAAGACTGAACTTACTGACTTCATATTATTGATACTAATCTAAAGACTGCTTGT
The DNA here is from genome assembly GCF_019279795.1 of Protopterus annectens. NCBI lineage: Eukaryota > Metazoa > Chordata > Ceratodontiformes > Protopteridae > Protopterus > Protopterus annectens. The sequence continues at coordinate 1,495,634,816 of NC_056732.1, forward strand.
CTCAGTTCTCTGGATTCCTTCCAGGGTGACTTCTTCATTTCTGACTGATTCTATACATTAGACATGTATTAATACCATACTTTTTTAGCATAGGTCAAAGAAAGGTAAAAAAAAAAATCCACTGTGCACTTATATGTGACAACAGTATTCTAGCAAATGATGTGACTATCAGTTTATGCTACTGAGCTTTGAATACTGTGTTTTTTAGGATTTGGTCATTATTAGAACTGTACATTGACTTAATCCTGTACAACAAAGCCTTAAAATTAAACAGAAATGAATTTGAGCTGAACTGTTACAAATAAAAATATATGGTGCAATCTGGTTTACTGAAATGTGTTTTGTTCTTGTGATTACTGCAGGTTTGGCACTCACATCTCTGGTGGGGACACTGTTTCTCGATCACTGAGAATCAATAACATGAGTCCATATGGTGAGATAACTTTGTAACAATCAAAGATAATTTAATAATTAAATGAATTTAATTAATTTAATGATAAAGCGAATGAATCAGAATTGCAGGAACATATAAATATTGCAACGTTTACTCGTAGAGAATTGCTGTACTTTTATTTTATGCTATCTTAAATTTTCCTTTCATAAGAAACAGTTACATTATCACTTTACCTTATCAGATCTCCTTAGCCTATGGTACTTGCGGTTATTTTTGTTCTAGTTGCTGTTTTACTATGCACTTCATAATTTTAATTCTGCTTTGCTGTACTATGTTTGTAACTTGGGTGGAGCCTGCAATTGGTCACATCTGACCAGTGCTTTACCCTGGTGCACAAAAGTTAAAATAAATAAATATATGAATCTATGACATGTAAAGTTATACTACTTTCAGATGTTTTTCCATGGAAGAAAGCAGAAGCATGTTTTAAATCTGGACATGGAAGCCAACAGTTGCTAGCATGTTTTGTCTTACAGGAGTACAGTAAATGCTGATAGCTGTATTCTGTCTTTTCTACCTACACTAATACATTTAAGGCATAGAAGTAAAGAACATTAAAAAAACAGTTCTTGAAGGTACAGTAAGATAACCATACATGTCTGCTGTGCCGTAACATCCAAGTCCAGTTATGATCAGTATCTGTGACTTTATTAATTCTTTTAAATTTTTGCCGAATCTGTGTACCTATACAGTAACATAATTCTAAATGTTAAATAAAGTTCCATGTGGGACACTTTTTCTGATGAAATCACTAAAAAGGCAAAATATGTAGGCCTTCTTTTATAAATATTCTTCAGAACCCTCTGCTAGAAGAACCATTCTTATGGTGTCACTGGCTTCAATCCTTGAGCCAATTTTGTGTTAGTTTATTTTTAGGTATTACTTATGGACAACATGCTAAGGGTAATTTAATTTCAGGTGATACAAAAACTGGAATAATAGTGCCTGATGGTAGATACATTTCGCAGAGGTTTTAAACAAGTTATTTGACTTGGCATGCATGAGGTAGTTGTTTTCTAGTGCAGAAAGAACATTATAGTCATCAATACAGTTAGCACAAAGACACAGTAAGGTGGAACAAAGAACTGGAGGGAATGTAAGTAGGAAGCATAATAGCATCATCTGAAAACCAGTAGGTTAAGAATGGACATGATAGACTAGAACGGCTGTTGGCTTAGGGACTGAAGGAGAGAGATAAAGAGAAAGAGAGAGTGAGGATAATTATGGGAAGGTCAGCCTGAGGAGGGTAAGACATTGTCAAGTATGATGGACTTCATCTCAATATAACGGGAGCAGATGCACTCAATGAGAGGATGGAGAGGTAGATAAAGGAAGGTGGTAGGTTTAAAATGAAATAAAAGGGAAGATAGGCTTGGGAAGGTTGGGTAGACTGAAGCTTTTAACAAGGATTGCAGTGTTGTTTGGATAAATGGTATGAACAGAGCTTCAGTAAGAAGGAAATTAGAAAGAAAACTACACCTACTTTATTCCATTAAGAAACTTATTACTTTATTACTGAATCATTATGAGCCATATTTTACACCATCGAGTAGCTAGCCCTGCCACGGCACGTAGTCTGTGATCCATTTTTTCCTACCTTGAGGATACTGCATAGCACAACAGATGCCCAAAGCAGAGGGTCTATACAACTGTTCACCCTGCAGAACACCATGTAGAGTCTGTGCTGCTGCTGCCTACAGCTTCATTCATTATTGATACTGAGATGTTAACACTCAGCATGTTTTTCAGAAGATGGAGGAACCACAGAGACACATGGAGAACATGCAAACTCCAAACATGCATTGGACATAGGTCAGGATCAAACCTTGTGCCTTGTGCATGGGAGGCAAAAACCTTAACTAAACCCCACACCTGTGAATCTCCTACATATTCATAATTCAAAGCGTACCAGAAATAATAAGGTCTAGGGACCTGAATTTTGTCTGTGACTTAAACAGAACATGTTGGAGAGACAGCTATATGTCCCAGAGACTGCCCATCTTATGGAACAAGCTTCCCATCCATGAGAAACTGAGTTAATCTATTACCCAGTTTAAGCACAACCTAAACAAGTGGATGGGGAATAGAAAATTTACACCGGGCCTGGCACCCATGTCCCTTATGACAGAGGTAGCTTATAAATGTTTGGCTCTCAATGTCCTATTCAGAAACAGGATATCATTATTCTTTTGGGAAAACTTGTCTAGGCCTAGAAAGTCCACCTTCCCCCTGGGTAGTTAGCCTAGTAACAATCTGTGAATCTATGAATCTTTGTCAAATGGTCATTCTTTATCGTTAAATTAATTGATAGAAAGAGTCCAACTGGACATTCCTAGACTTGGAGAAAGTATATGGCATGGTCCCAAGAAAGCTGATTTGGGCAGTACTGTGGTTGTTTGAAGTCCAAGAAACATTGATAGAATTAGTGAAGGCTATGTACAAGGACCCATTGACTCAAATATAAATAGTGTTCGGTAACACAGAAGGGTTCCCATTGAGAGTGAGTGTACATCATGGTTCAGCTGTGAGCCAACCACTGTTCATACTGGTGATGGACTACATTAGCAAACAGGTTGGAGGGGCAGATCAACAAAGTTGCTGTATGCAGATAATGTGGCAAAGTTGCTGTATGCAGATGATGTGGCATTACATGCAGACTCTGAGCAAGAACTTCAGCAAAACATAGGGGAATGGAATGCAAAACTGAAGGCACATTGGGGTGAAACTAAGCACAGACAAGACAGTGGTAATGGCTGAAAATTGGGGAAATCAGAAGAAGCTAAGAATTGAGATAGAAGGGAAGAGCGTGAAACAGGTTAATAGCTTCAAGTATCTGGGAGGCATAGTTGAGGAGAAGGAAAGTCTGAATGAAGAGGTCAAAGCTAGAATTAGAGGGGCTGTAGCCAAATGGCATAGAGTGTCAGGTGTAGTGTATGACAGAAGAATGCCAAGGAAGCTGAAAGTAAGGTGTAAAAAACAGTGGTGTGATCAGTCCTACTCTATGGTACAGAAACATGGGCAGTAAAGGTAGAGCAGATGAGGAAGCTAGAGATAATGGAAACAAAGTGTTTGACATGGGTGATAAGATGTGGGACAGATGAAGAAATGAGGACATAAGAGCAGAAGCCAAAGTAACTCCCATTGCAGAAAATATCAAAGAGAATAGATTACACTGAATTGGGCACATGTGCAGAAAAACAGAAGACAATCTGGTGAAGAAGATTTGGGATAAACAGTAAGAAAGTAAGAGAAAACACTGATGTCCAGTAAAGAGGTGGATGGACTGTGTGAGAGAAGATCTGCGACAGTCAGGCATGAGTGTTGAAGAAGGCAGGAGTGCAGCATTGAATTGAGAATGACTGTGACAGTTAAAATAACACCTTGACCCCATGCAGAAAATAGGAAAAAGAGGGTTGATGATGAAACTTATTACTCATTGCTTGTTCCCTGAACAAGCACTTTATAGAAATGGCTGCCACCATCAGCCAAAAGTCCAATACCTCATTTAGGTTAGTTAATGCCTGCCATTGCAGCAGGGTGTACTGGGTCTGTGTTTGTTGCTTGATGATTTTCATTAAAACAAAAAGTCTTGAAAATGGGACACAGGTTCAAATGGAGATGATAAGAAGTAACTATAACTGTATAAAGGATCAACCTGCCAAACACTAGTGGGTACTTGTAACACAAAAGCTGGAAAAAGACAGATAAAAAAGGTATCATATATAATAGGTGGAAATAATGACTTCTGATCATAATGGCTCACTAAACATATTATTTTGGAATGTAAATGGCCTCAAAGGTATAGACAAATTGTAAGAGTATTGAATTATATTAAGAAATGCAGAACACAAATAGTAATGCTACGGGAAACACATTTGGAAAGAAGTGAGCATGTGAATTTGATATGGAAAGGATTTCAGGATGGATATTCATCAGAATCTCAGAGACAAAGGAAAAGGGGTGTACTTCTATTAATCGCTAGTGGAGATTCAGTAGTGGTAGAAGAGTGAAAAAAATAAAAGATAATAATGGTAGATTTTAGGTAGTAAGGGGCTACTGACAAAGGAGGAGGATTATGGTGGCATGTATTTATATGCCACCTAAAACTGTTATTATGGAGGTAAAGAAAATGTTGGGACACATAATCGACTTTCAGCAGGGAATATTATTTATAGGTGGGGAGTGAAACTTGATTTGCAACAGTGAGGCTACATCTGGGGGACCTAAAATGGAAAATATAACAAAAGAGGGTAGATTTCTGAAGACATTTATGAAAATATTTGCTGTAAAAGATGTGAATTCAGTAGTAGGAACTCCAAGAGAATTTACATATTATTCACCAGGGTACAGCAACTGGGCTAGACTATTTATTTTATTTTTTTTTATTTGTCTTTGTTTACTGGGAAAGTCCAGCTGTTAAAAACTACAAGAAAAGTCTAACCAAGCTAGATTTTACACTGTGTGATAAGGTAAACTGTTTGTAATAGAGGCCCATGGGATATATGCAAATGTCCCAACTGGGCAATACTCAAGTTCACCAAAGGCCAGGGAGAGAAAAGCTCCATTTGCTTATATTGCATTATACTAAGTTCCAGTTAAACACAAGAGTAGTTACATTTCTATTTGCATTTATACACAAACAGTTGTTACATGTATACATTCTAAGATTTTACAGCACTGGAAGTTACTAAAGAGAAAGCCCATGTGCAACTTAGTGGATTGTACGGGCAGCAGTTATGTATAAAAATGTTGTCATTTCAGTGAGAGGTTGAGTGTATTCTGTTTAAAAACAGTATTTGGAGAGTATCGTAGTACAGTATACACAAAGTCTCAACCCTGAGATGAGCATGTGCAGGACTAGGATTGGTTAAGATGTTGTTGACTGTTCAAGATTGGTTAAGATGACGTAGACTAGACAGAAATTATATTTCACAGGAACATGAGAATTTAACACACATCCAATAATTATTTCAGATCATACGCCAACAGCAACTAAGAAAAACATGCAGGATGATGAAGTAAAGATGAGACATTGGCACTTCCCCAACTACCTGTTAATAAGAGAGGAATTTAAGGAATCTGTAGTGGAAATTATTCAAAATTTATTAGGGAATATAGAAAGTTTTTCAGAAGTTGTAGCTAGTGGGGTAAAAATAAAAGAAAAAGAGATATAGTTAGGAAATAACAGGAATTATTTAGAGGGGCTGACAAAGATTAAAATATTGCAGAATAAGGGGGATCTTACAGAACAAAAAGAGGCACAAATGTAGACTTTTACAGAGAAAATAAGGGAGTATCTGGATAATATGCATGTGTTTAGAAAGACTGCTGTTAAGTAATTGTTTTTTATGATAACTGCAGAGCACAAAAACTTTTAGCACAATGATCTAGGCAATAGAAAGTAGAAAGAGCTGTTGCCAAACTTAGGGATCCTATAACAAGAAAAATAATCACAGATTCTGTATAGGTATTTTAGACATTTTATGAAAATTTGTATAAAGAAGAAGAATGTAGAAGTCAAGAAAAAGCACAAGTGGAAATATTTATGGAAGAATTAGGTATACCAAAGTTAGAGGTAGACGAAGCTCAACAATTAACTGTTAAGATTGAGGAAATGAGATAAAAGTGGTGACGTATGATCAGTCTGATGGAAAGTCTCCAGGAATAGATGGTATATCCATGGAAGTTTAGAAGCTAAAAGGGAAGAAAGTGATAAGGATCTGTAAGGTCTGATTTAAAAGTATTTTAAAAGGAGGGGAAGTACTAACACGCTGGAAGAAAGTTGTGGTGGCTGTAATACCTAAAGATGGTAAATACCTATCAGACCCAGCTTCATGTAGGAAAATTTCAGTTTTAAATAATGATTGTAAAGTGATTATGTCTATAATGGCTAAAAGAATGACAAAGGTATAGCCAAAGTTGATAGATATGGATCAACGTGGTTTTGTAAAGGGAAGGCAAACATTTGACAACATTACTAGAACACTGATTATCCAGAGGACAGCAGAATATAAGAAAATACTGCTGTTGCTGGTAGGTCTTGGTGTACAGAAAGCATTCTAGAGAGTAAACTGGGATTTTATGAGTACAGTTGGATCTTTGGGTATTACAGCTACCACAGCTTTCTTCCAGGATGCTGGTCATGTTCTCACCTCTTCCTCCTTCTCCATCCAGCTCAGAACTATATACAGTGTCTACCATTTCTTAGTTGTCTCATTTGCCCACTGAATAAAACATTCTTTTTCCATAATTTTAATTATTAAATTCTGCACCCACACTGCAGGGATACTTCAGTCTATTTCCAGAAGGCTGAAATCTCATACATTAATTGTCTTTCTGCTTCTCTGTTTCTTTGTGCTGTCACTCCTTAACGTATCTCACACCTCAGCTTGAGGCCTGTACAGAGTGATTCTCTATCATCTCTCTTCTCTTCCGATTTCCAGTTTAACTGCATGCTTGCTGATATTCCATAGATTTCCAGTCTTTCCCTCTCCCCAACACACTCCCTATTTTCTACAGTAACATTTGATCCCTTTCTTCACAGAAAACAATACTCATATTCTTCTCCCAATTTATAATTTTTAAAAATATTATACCCCAGCACACCCATGCTTCAACCTCTATTGCTGAGTTTATTTTCTCTTTATGTCAGCCTCTCCCTACTCAATAACTGCCTGGAATCCACCTACTTTGCCAGACAACGTATCACCCTCAAACTCACCCCTATTTATTTACTTACTTATTAGGATCATCTGATTGAACCAAGGCCCACTTCAGTGGAGAACTAGGGAGAAAAGCTTCTTGATTCAATATTTACATGACTGAGGTAAAACACATGGTAAGCAAGTATAGATATACACCATAAAATGTTCTATTTATGAATGAAAACTCATGCAAAAGATACTACATAGGAAAGTGTATGATTTAGACAATGTAAACAATTGGAGCATAATACAGTAAGAGTAGTTATAGCAGGAGAGATAGCAGGGTTATGTCAAAATTAGCTATTATATAGGGGTACAATGAGGGTGGTAGTGACATAAGGGGTGGGGAAGACAGGGTCAGAGAGGTTATATAATTATTACATGGGGGGAAAGAGTCTGTAAGCAGTTCTTGCACTGAGTAGAAAGCAGTGATGACATGTAAAACTGTTACAAGCCTGTACATATCCATTCTTTTGTTGCATATACTTCTAGTTTATAAAGAAATATTTTTTTGGTTTGATTTAGTTCACAGTTCGACATTGTAGCAATATATACTGACCATAATGAGTTTCCATGGCTATTTTTTATCTCTATTTTATAAGGTTTTTGGTTTGACATCTCAGGTTTCTAGGTGGGATGTATTTGTTTATAAGAGTGACAATAGCAGTACATTTACAGAGTTTGTAAATACTATTGTGTATGGTGTTCAGTTGGTTTAAAGTTATGACTTACTTTAATTCTAGCCAGTTAACTTATTGCAGGGCTGTGCAGTGATGAGTTTTTATCAGTGACACTGGCAACATATCTAGCGATTTTGTTAAATATTTGTTCTAGCCTGTGTATTTGGGTTTTGGGGATGCTTATTAAGTCGCAGAATGGGTATAGATGTCTAAGTAGTAGAAGAGTTTGAATGGTCTGTAGACATGATTTTTCAGGGTTTTTTTGTTAGTTTTCAATGTGGCATAGTGTATATGTTTACCAAAGTGGAATGTGTTGACGATAATGATGCCTAAGAGTTTGGCATGTGTTACTTGTTCTATGGGTATATTGTTGTTTGAGGTGATTCAGACGGTTTGATTTCTGAAGTTGTCTGATCTGAACAAGTGTAGTTTTGTTTTAATTAGCAATTGCTCTAGTTAGCAATTGCTCTGGTCTGTTGAAGGTTACCTGGGTTGGTTATTACAGTTGATTTATCAGGATGTTTGAGCAGATGAGAGTTGAGTTGTCTGTAAATTGAACCAAGGTGGCAGTATCTAGTGTTGTTTGCATATCATTGATGAAGATGTTAAAAAAACAGTTAGTCCCACAATACAGCCCTATAGAACACCCATATTAATGTGATTGAACGATGAGTATTTATGTGTTCCCTGGCATTTGACTTTTTGGAGAGGTGGCTATCAAACCATTTTAGGGTATTGGAGTTTAGGTCTATTTTTGCAAGCCTCTGGAGTGGTAGTGGGAGTGAGGCTGTATCAAAGGTTTTGACAGATCTAAGGAGAGTGAGGTGGTTTGTAGACCTTAATTTTTGCTCTCATTTATTGTGTTTAAGTAGGCTAGACTGGGATTTTGGGTGCAGATCCTTATGGAAAATAGCAGTAATCATATAAAATATTATATTCATAAAGTAAAACAAAGTATTCTAAGAGCTAATCCAATATGGGGATGGAGAAAGGACACTCTGCTGATAGAGATAATTGCAATTAGTGGTACAGACAATAGGCAAGAGGGGGCTGAAATTTACTGAAGAATTCTCCCCTGTATTCATTAGTTGTCCCTAACCTAAATGTTTTACTCTAGTGATGAGTCACAACATTTATCAAAACCCAGAGTTTTGATCACAAATTTTCCATGTTTAAGTTCAGATTATTTTTTCTTGGCCAACTGGACAGATTATCCAGAAATGTGTGTAAGTATCTACAATCTTTATTAATTAAAATAATTTCCAGTTTGCTAATATCTGTGTATTTGGTAAGCCACACTTCCTTATTAATTTCTATACCCCTTATATAAACCTTAAATGCCAGTAGCTCAAGCAAAGTTCTGTAGGAGCTCCTTGTTTCATCCTTTTAATTGATCCTAATTCTTCATCCAACTTAAGTCTCCATTCTTTTTCTAATAAAGTAGTAACCAGTTTCCTCACTTTCTTAGTAATGCGGAATTTATATAATATCTCTGAGGTCTTGACAGAAGCACTTTATGAATATAATAGTCAAAAGTCTTTCTACAGTCTACAAATGCTACATTTACCACAATCCCTAAAACACCATGCCCAGCCAATTTTCTAAAAAATATGTCCTGTTTTAATAGATCTACCCTTTGCAGTCAAATTTAATCTTTCCCCAGTAGTTTGATGATCCTAAGCACAATCCGTTATTCAAGGATCTTTCCTTCTGTACTTAATAAACTTAGCGTGTGACTACTTGGATTGGTCTCTCCACCTTTACTCTTCATATTGTTTTTTTATGTCAGTATTGTTCCAGTCCATTAGCAGTGATCTCCTTCTAAAACTGCAGTTGTTCAAATAAGTTATAGTGTGTATTCTGTCCAGGATTGGTTCTTTTTGCCTTATGCCAATTATTTGCTGGGATGAGCTCCATCTTCCCTGCAGCCCTGAATTGGATAATGTGGACATCAGAGAATGCAGGAATGAAACGATAACAGTAATGTTGTTTCTTCTTTTAATTACTTTTGCTGTCTTTTGATTATCTGGTCAGGTTTGGGGCTCTTGTTAACCACAGTGATGCTTGCTGTATTAATTACATCCATTCTTTTTATCACTGTGCTCTTATCATAGAGCACATCTCTTAATTTTATCAACTCTGTTCTGTAATCAGTTTCCTTTGCAGATCAGTAAAAGACTGAATTGATAGATAATCACGGGCAGACTTGGCATCTTCCTACTACTGATGACTTCATTCAAATCTGTGCTTTACTCTAGATAGGTCAGTATCTTCGATTATCTCTAATACTGTGGGCCAAATTAACCCATTTTTTTACTCTGATCTAATTTTTTTTCTAAACAGTATTAGTTAGGTGTTAAATTTTCATTTGGTATTCTTTTATATTTGATATAACTTATTGTTCCACTTTATCATGATTTTTAACATGAGTACCCACTGTTTACTCAAATTTTCTTTATTTTAAAATGTAGTAATCTTCATGTTATGGTTAAGAATGGTTAAGAAATGACTTACAGTTTCAGAGCAGTCCTTGGTAAATTGTGATTGCTTCTTAAACACAAACTTGTCTTTGCTTTGGCTCATTAGCAGCAGTACAAAGAACTGCCTGCTCACAGCCTTGTCCCCCCCATTCCCTGTTTATTACCTTAAGACAATCCCAAAGTTAATAAATATTACCTGTGGCAGGCACCATTTTTAAAACTACAACCACCCTTGTCACTATCATATGTTCATTTATCAGTTAACTCTGTTACCTGATTGTTTCCAGCCCCCTCATAAGAGCAACTAACAGGGTCTCTACCTGCTTCGCTCCTCACTCTGCCCCTATTCCCTCCTGCCCCCAGTGGTCCCACCTTTTTTACACTCACAAACCCCTCCCATCTTTCCAATAGCCAACCATAGCACTAACCCAACACTACTGCCTCCATCTTCCCACTACTATCACACCTCTTCAACTAACATGTACAAGCATACCTTACCTATCCTCACTGCATGCACTCTCCTTGCATATCTTACATCCTACCAAAGCTCCATCATTCCCCCACTCAACCACTACCACTGTACTACTACTCACACCACCACTCATGTCTCAGCCTCACTCAGCTCCCCTCCCACCAACTCAAGAACCATCCCTATGCACCCCCCACATATTCTACCAACTATATTACTCAAACATAAAGCATCCCTACAACTTAACATAGTAACCCTCCCACCATACCTATTACCCACAGAGCACAATCATAAAGTTCCCTTTATAAACAAACACATTCAAAAACTGAGAAAACTAATAACCTCATGCATGTCAAAACTAGCCCTAAGTGGAGACATCCACCCCAACCCTGGCCCTACCATCTCCAACCCCAGTCCTCATAATCAGACTAGAAACCACAACTTCTCCCATATTACAGCCAATAGAAAGCCAAGTGACTTCCTTCTACTAAGATTAAATATTAGAAGTATATCCAACAAAGTCCATGAACTCCATGCCACCATAGACTTGTACTCCCCAGATATAGTCATCCTGACAGAAACCTGGCTAACACCTCACATTACCAGTGAGTAAATACTCCCTATAGGTTACAGCATACTAAGAGTAGACCGGCTAAACAAGAAAGGAGTCGGTGTAGCTATAATATTTAAACAGCATCTAAACATCCAGATCTTAAAATCAGCAGCTCCACAAATAGGCAATGAAGAAATAATATATACCAACCTCAAAATAAACCAAAACAAAACTATCAACATAATTGGATGCTACTTCCCACCTGGCCAAAACATCCCTCCACTAGAAAACCTTCTCAGCTGGTCTACCCACCATCTCCCCCAAGAAACTATCATTTTAGGTAATTTCAATATTAACTGGCAGTCCTGTTCTGGCAACCATCCAGCCCATCATGTAAACCTTCATGGCTTCACCTAACTAGTCCAGTCGCCAACCAGGATAAATAAAAACTCCAGCAAGCACATTACCCTGGATTGGATACAAGTCAGTAAGAGCCCCCAGTCATATATAACAGGCTGCTTATCAGATAGCCTCAGTGATCACTCCCCAACATTCCTACTCAAAAAATACCTATACCAAGCTAAACCTGTCATCTACCGTCAAATACTTAAAAAACTAAACTTTAACCCACTCACATTCATCTCATCCCTCAAAGAATGTAACTGGCATCCTCTAAAGTACCTCAGTCTTGATGACGCAGTTGAATTTTTTAATACTGCCTTCCTGAGCATCCTTAATTACCATGCCCCCATAAGAATTTCCAGAACCAAAGCACAACCCTCCCCATGGCTACAGAAAACCACTAAGTCAGAAATGAAAAACAGGGATAAAGCCTGGGAGCACTGGCGCAAAACCAAAACTCCCTCAACTAGACAGAAATACCTAGAACTACACAACAGAGTCAAAAAGCTAATAAAAGAGGACATATTCCACAGCCCCAAACAATTCTGGCCCTCCATAAACTCCATCCTCCACCCAGGTAAAGTCAGTACCCCTCCTCCTAACATCCTTCACTCCTCAGAAAATATTGCTACCTCATTCAACACACACTTCACACAAATCATACTATCACTAGCTAAACAATACAACCCCCCTCCCCTCCAACCCACACCTTCAACTAGTAATCTCCCCACTGCCTTCTCTTTTTCTCCTGTACCTACCTCCAACATAAAAAAACTCTAAACTAAACTTAAGCCCACCAAATTAGCAGCAGACAACCTCCCAAGTGAATACCTACAAATCGCAGCTGATGCTCTGGCCTTCCCAGTATCCATCTTGATTAACCGATCTGTGTCAGAAAGTTATGTTCCCACACTGTGGAAAGTATCACATGTAATTCCCCTCCACAAAGGTTGACCCTCCACAGAACTAACCAGTTACCGTCCCATAGCTATTCTCTCTCCACTCTCCAAAATACTAGAGAGATGCATACACTCTCAGGTCTCAGACTACCTCCTTGCTAACAACCTCCTTTCCAGTACTTAGCATGGTTTCCGACCAAACCATAGCACCACCACTGCCTTATTCTCCTTTACTAACACTATCCTTCAGCATAAAAACAATGGCTATCTCTCCTCTGCTACTTTCCTAGACCTATCTAAAGCATTTGACATGGTCCCACACAAACAACTTATCTCTGTCCTCAATAACCTATCCTTCTCTCAATCAGTCACCAACTGGTTTCAGAGTTACCTGTCTGTCCGCCAACAAATCCGTTGTATGGCAGAATGACATATCTCCCCAACTACCTGTCTCCATAGGGGTTCCCCAAGGATCCATCCTTGGACCCCTATTCTTCTCTGTTTTCATCAATAATCTAACCTCTGCCACCAAACATGGCACACTCATACAATACGCAGATGACTCAACCATCATCTGCTCAGCCCAGTCCCTACCCAAACTGCAAAAAGTCACACAGGAAGCCTTTTCCTCTGTTGAAACTTGGTTATCTGATGCCCAATTAATACTCAACCTAAACAGAACTAAACTACTCATCTTCCAACCCACCAAACATACTCAAAACAACTCTCACTTTAACATCACAGCAAAAGACAACACCACTATATACCCAACTGAACACACCAAATTGCTAGGAGTGGAAATAGACAATAAACTAAAATTTGACATTCACATATCCATGACCATAAAAAAAGTCCACAGAAAACTAGGAGCATTATACAGAAATAAGCAACTTCTCACCAAAGCAACAAAGATTTCAATAGCAAATTCCCACCTTATCTCAACCCTACTTTATGCCTCTCCAATATATACCAACCTAAGGCAATGCGATCTAAACAAGCTAGAGACCTGCTACAACAAAATCACCAAGTTCGCCACAGGGGCATCCTACCGTATTCACCATGGTCTCTCACTTGCTGAACTGGGCTGGCTTGAACTCCCTCACCTCCTTCAATGATATCAACTCTCACTCGCCCACAAACTAGTAAACCATCCACTAAATGTCCCATCCCTCCAGAATCTCCTCCAACCCTATTGCACCACCAGACCACTAAGATCCAGCAACAAAAATCACTTGCAGATCACTAAAGCCAATAACTCTGCTGGTGAAGAACTTTTCTCTTGCACCATAGCCAAATTATGGAACTCCCTCCCATCCACAATTACCTCCATACCATCATGCACCCACTTCAAAACTTTACTAAAAGCGCACCTAAAAACATGCTGGCTATGCCCTTGCAACTCCCACTCTAATATCACCCACCCCATTCAACCACTACCTTTCTTTCCACTCCACTAACAACCTTGATTATAGCAAGCAAAGATGCTCATAAGCCTAGTTCTTATTATGCAGCAGGAACTTCTTATTGTAATGTCTGTTATGTACTTCACAGATAAAGATTCTAGTTGTCAACTGATGTACTATGTTCTTCATCTGTAAATATGTTCTAAGTAATTGTTATGTTAAATTGTTAATCACTATGTAATCCAATGTAACTACTGTCTGTTTATTTTAACTGTGGAGCTTTTCTCCCCGGGCCTCCGCTGAAAATGGACCTACGTCCAGTCGGACACTCCCGGTCAACAAATGTAAATAAATAAATAAAAATAAAAAAACTGTAACTTATCACCACTTATCTGATGTCTCCATTACCAGTTTCTGCATTCCTGCCTCATTTCTACCCAGATGACTTAATTCCACAAGCATTTACATTTAATTTTAGCAAGATACTACTTTCATTTTTTATTCCTACTTAAGTCTATACCTTATTTGAAGTGTACAGTTCAGTTCTTCTTTCGGCGTTTCCCGGTTAGGGATCGTCACAGTGGAACTCTGGTCCGCTAATGATTGGCAGTAGATTTTTATGGTGCTGAGGTGCCAGCCCCATGCCCAACCTTCAACAAAGGCACGCCCATTCACGCATGTCTTTCGAACACCACTCGACCGCAGGGAGGACATGCAGACTCCACACAGAAGGCGCTCCAGCCGAGAATCGAACAGGAGAACCTCTTGCTGTGAGGCGACAACGCTACCGCTGCACCACCAATTTGCACAAATGCATGTACCAGCCAAGTCCCTGGAAGAAGTTGTGACAGTTTGTCTCAGTCGATTCGGTTCCCAGTACACATCCAACTCCCCCTGCCTCCCTTTCATATTATTATCATTTCAATTCCTATAGTATAGAGTTGATTTCTTTTCATCTGAATAAAATGTAATTCCTCATAATATATTAACCAATTCCACCAAATCTCTTTGAGATCAATATATACTGCCACTACAATTAAGGGAATGGATTCAGTCAAGATTTCTAAGTCCTGTATTAATTCAAGATTAAAATCAGTTTTCTATTAAATTTATTATACTCCATTCCCTTAGCCAGGTTTCAGTTAAAATGGTTTCATGGGCCATACTGAATTATTACATTCTAGGCAAGCTGCTACAAACAGTCTTTTCCTTAGCTCCAAAGGATTTCAAATAGTAACTGCCTTTGTGTCACTATGCCACTATTCTTTTACTCTTTGCAGTCAGGTGGATGCCGTCAGGGACATGCTTCTTTAATTTGTTTAAAAAGAAAGGCTGCATATCATTGTACTCAGTATCAGTTACGCTGGTTTCTTTTTGCAAGTTATCAATTATTTCTGCTATTATATCATGTAATGGTTCTGGAGCTACTATATGTAACAGTCCTGAGATCCCCAGCTGGCCATTGTTTCTTTGTCATTACTTTAAGGCCAATATGTTCCAGTACACATTTTTATTTCTACATTTCAAATTATTGGTCTCATGTAAAATAAAGCATAAGGAATCATGTTCATCATGAAATAATATGCTACAATGGGATACTATCTCCAGAAGGCTTTAATCAGCTGATTTGAACCTTGTAAAAGTTAATAAGTCAAACAGAAATACTGTCGGCGAGCAGTAACATCATATTGTTTTCAGTAGAATGGAAGATGTTACTCCCAGACTAAATTTATCTTCATCCTTTTCAATATTCAAAGCATCATTCAAAGACCATTTCCTAAATCTTAAACCTGCCCATAATATAATCAGATTATGGGAAGTATCACATGAAATAGTGCATTGTAGTCATCAGTTTACTCCTGAAATTAAGATATTTTCCAAAATTCCTACAACTTGGTAATGTTATACAATTAGCCTAGTTTGCTTAGCACTCCTACCTCTTTATCCTACTATTCCATAATCTAATATTTCATCTCTCACCTACTCCTGCATCTCTCCCTCTTCTCCATACTTTCCTGTAGCTACATCTTTCTTTACTATCCCATACTTTTCACATTCTTTCATGCTCTTTTGGTCCTTGTCAAACATATATATTTACTAGATATACTGATGGCAATATGGCAACTTAGTTACACCTTACATACCTCAGATGTTCATCATTAGATCACTACTGAAGTAGCCTAAGCTCAATTGCTTATATCCTGACAAGGATATGACAAACAGCTAGTTTTGGAAGCTTCAGGGCACCTTCTATATGCCCTAACCACTGCTGCGCTTGAAAAGAGATGCATACATTTGGTGGTTACGGAGTTATGCTCATCTTCGAGGGGTCAACTGTCTGCTAATGCTTTTACAATACAGGGCAGATAAGTACGCTTCTGGGGAACACCTTCCACAAGATTTTTAAATTGAAGAAAAATGTTTTATGTCTTCAAGATATTTATTTTAACTAGGAATTGTATTTTAATGGCTGACTAGAGTTACTTTAGTTAGAAAACTGTTCATAGGTTCATAGGTTTATACTAGGCTATCTGCCCTAAGGCATTTATAAGCCTAGCCCAGAGTTTTTGTGGCTTACGCCACCCCTTATGTTAAAAAATACTGTGCCCATTTGTTTGTTGTGCCTCTGTCCAGCAGTGACACAGAGATGATTCCCGGGGTAAACCTGCGATCTCACATCCACCGGTCAAGATTTCTCTTGAACAGAGCCAGCGAGGTGCTCTGCCTCACATGGACCGGGATTTTATTCCACAACATAGGGAGTGTCTGGGTGACAAATCTATCCCTCCAGCATGTCCTATTTATATCCGTGCTAAGGTTTAAGTCGCTTGCTCTAGTGGATCTGGTAGATTTGGATTTTTTTGAGGTGGAGCATGTCCATTAATTCCGGGTTGGACATGGCCTTGTATGTCAGGCACAGGTCACCTCTGAGCAGGCGGTATGCGACTGAATACAGCTGGAGTTTCTTCAGTCTGGCAGCATATGACAGATTTTGGAGTCCCTTTATCCTTTTGGTGAGGAACTTTTGGGGTCTCTCCAATTGCTGCAGGTGTCGGGTGAGATACATCCCGAATGGGGCATTGTACTCGATCATTGGTCTGATAAGTGAAGAGTACAGGGGAACAATGACCTCACTTGATCTGGATGTGAATCCCTTCATGATCAGGTGGACAATGTAGAAGGTTTTTCTAACCACTTTAGCAATGTGAGTGTCAAAAGAAAGGCCACTGTCAACCTGGGTCCCCAGGTCCCTGATAACCTCTTCTGTGCTTAGTGGATTGCCACCTATATGGTAGCTTGGGGTTACCTTGTTTTTCCCGAAGGGTATGATTATACATTTTTTGGCATTTAACTTCAGGCCATGGCTCTGGCACCAGCTATCAGTTTCCGTGAGACCCCTCTGAAGGATATCTGTGTCCGATGTACTTTCCACTATGGCTCCCAGTTTGCAGTCATCTGCAAACTTTCTCAGCCATAGTCCTTCTATGTTAGCCTGTACTTCTGAGAAGTAGATGCCGAACAACAGGGGGCCAAGGACTGAGCCCTGTGGGACACCACTTGTGACCGGCTTGGAGTCTGACATGGCGCCAGCTACTCTAACCCTGTGGGTTCTGTCCTTTAGCCAGTTTGCAACCCATCTTGTGACATATGGGTTTACATTTAAGCTGGTAAGTTTCTCTATAATACCTGAGTGGGGTATTGTGTCGAAAGCTTTTGCAAGGTCAAGGTAAGCTGTATGGACTGCCTTTCCCTCATCAATGGCCTTGGTGACTGTTTTGAAGAAGTCGACCAAGTTCAAAAGGCATGATCTGCCCTTGACAAAGCCAAACTGGGTCGGGTCCAATGTCTGCAAGTCCCCTATGTCTTTGTTTATGAGTTCCATTATGATCCTCTCCATAGCTTTGCAGACCAGGCTTGTTAAGCTTATGGGGCGGTAATTACCAGGGTCCGTAGAGGCACCGCCTTTGTGGAGTGGGACCACAGTTGTCGTACGCCACTCCTTGGGCACGTATCCTGTGGTAAGGCTAAGATTAAACAGCTGCCTTATGTGTGGGTTTAGTTCCTCATTGAGTTCGTGTAGCACACAGCCGGGGACACCATCCGGTCCCATTGATGCTGTGTTTTTAGCTTTAGAGAGAGCAGCTTTCACCTGCGCATTGGAGATGTCTGGGAGGCTGCACTCCACTGGGATAGTTATCTCTCCTTTTGGGGGGGAGAGGGGGGTGAAGTTTGCACTGAACCTGTCTGCCAGTATGTTGGCAATGTCTGTGGGTTCAGTGATTTTTGTATCATTTTGGACTAATTCTGAGCATATCTGGGAGTTTCCAACCAGGTTTCTAACATAGCTGAAGAAGGCCTTATGATTGTCTTTTGAATCTATGGCAATTTTTCTGTCAAAGTTGGCCTTGGATGATTTTATGAGTGCTCGTATTTTTTTACTAATAATGATCAAAGTTGTCTTCTCTTTTATGGAATTTGCTCTATCATGTAACAGCTTTCTCCTCTTATTGTAAAGTTTGTTTATGGCTGGGGTCCACCAGACTGGACGTTTGCCCTTGGTGGAAAGAGTCTTGGTTTTATTAGGGATTGCCTGATCCATGCAGTCCTGGAGGTGTTTGTAGAAGGCATTTGTAAGGGCTTCCGCAGCTTGGGTTGTGGTTTCCACTGCCTCGGGGCCTTGAAGGATACCACACCAGTCTTGAGTAGTGTGAAGTTTGCTTTAGAGAAGTTCTTCACTGTGGTCTTTTTTGTTTGGGGTGGGGGCGGGATGTGGATATCCAGTGAGATTAGTTTATGATCTGATCTCACCAATGAGGGATATACTTCCGGTGTGGAGCATTTTGTCCCCATGTTTGTGATGATGAGATCTAGTATATTTTCTCCTCTTTTGGGAATGGTGACTAGTTGTTCCATGGCATTTGAATTTATGAACTCCAGGAACCTTTGGGCTAGAAAGTTTGGGCTTGAGTAATGTTCCCAGTCTATATTCGGGTAGTTGAAGTCACCCAATATAATGGTATTTGGAGATACTTTTATACCCTCCAGTGTCTTCAGGAAGGCTGTGTGGGGTTCCTGAGTTTGAGAGGGTGGCCTGTAGCATGCTACAAATTGTAGAGCAGTTTTGCCTATGGTTAATTGCACCTGGATGGTTTCCGATGCTTCGTGCATTGCCACCAACCTGGAGGTGTGGGTATCCTTGATGAATATGGATACACCCCCTCCTTTTGTGGTGTGGTCCGGGTTTTGGGGCCGAACGCATGATATGAGGTAAAACCTGATAGTGCCGGGGTGCTCTCAGGAGCCTTGAACCAGGTTTCAGTCACAGCACAGACATCGATGTTCTCCATACTGAGAAGGGCCTCGAGTGCATGCATTTTGAGATTTAGACTTCTGGCATTGAGCAGCATTACCCTTAGTTTCTTCCCATTTTTGTTTTCTAGGGTGGTAGGTTTAGAATTTGAGCCTTGCCTAAAAAGGCACTATGGGGTGGCAAGAGCCTTAGCCAATATCCGAATCCCAGGGTGACAGGTGCAAGCCATCCCTTGCGAGCAGCGTGGCTTGTCAGGCATGTCATCCCAGGCAGACAGACACTGGATCCCCTTTGAATGACACCAGAAATTAAGCCAATTGTTAAAGCTGATCATCTTGTCTCTATGTTGTGGCATCATTCTTGGTGAAGGAAGGATGCTGCTCAGGGTCAGGGTCATACCTGCCTGGGCTACATAATCAGAGAGCTCCTCTATGTCTCTTTTCATGTAGTCCAGGGAGGTACGTCTCAGGTCGTTCACACCAGCATGGACAATGACTGTGTCATTTTTGTACTTGCTGTGGAGTGACCCGAGTGCTTGTGTTATGTGGTGGATTCTAGCGCCCGATAGGCAGCTTACTGTGACCCTCTCCTTGTTCAGCCTGGTGAGTGGGAGGTCAGTGTGTCTGACTATGGAGTCACCTATGACAAGTATGTTTGGTGTTGTATTTGGCCTTAAGGGCTGTGACTGCTTTGCACACTGATTTTGTGTTTTATGTGTTGCCTGTGGTGTGTCATGAGGTGGCGGTTGCTTGGGTGTCTGCTTTGGAGGCCTCTGCTGTTTTGGTAAATTTTTGCTCAGAGCCTCCGAGTATGTCTTTGTGTGTTTATATGTTTGATTCATTGTTGTGATAGCTTTATGTGAGACTGGTTTTGCGGTGTGTGTAGTTGCCTTCTCCTCCTGTCTGGTCTTGCCAGTCCTGAGCTGCAAGAGCTCAGCCTCCAGTTTGGCTAAATAGCTGCATCTCTCACAAGTATTTGTGTTATGTGGGAGGAGGAGAGGGTTGTCTATGTACATGAGGCAATTGTAACATTGCCTCAATATTCCCAGATTCACCAACTGGACAGGAGAGGACGCCAGCATCTGGCCCTTCGACATGCTAGAGAAATTAAGAAGTTTGGGGTGTAACTGAATGAGAGAGGACTTAGTAAGGAAGTGGGTACTCCTGGGGGGGTTTCACTAGTGAGGGACTTTGTATAATACAGAAGTGCTAAGCCTGAAAAGAAGATGCTTTTAAGACAAGTGCTGAGCTTTTTTTTTTTTTGGAAAAAAAAAAAAAAAAAGCTTTTTAGGAACAAGTGCTGTGCTTTTTAGTTAAGGGATATACTGTTTAGATTACTAGTAGAGCAGTTCTAAGGGAAAAAATGAAGAACAGACTTTATGGAGCCAAAAAAAGTTTAACCTTGTTAAACCGGCACTGCCCGATGCTGCTCTAGTGGCAACTCCACGCTAAATCGCGCTAAAGCATGCAAAAGCGTGCTTGATAGCAGGGGCTGGAAAGAGCAAGGAATTGACCCAATACGGCCAATAAAACTACAGTTTCAAGTCAGTAACCACTCCCACGGGGGGCAGGGGAGCTGCTCAATGTTTTACACTGCCACTGATCAACAGAGAGACTTTCCCTTAGCCCAAGCAAAAATGGCCTCACAGAAACTTCCAAACAGTTCAGGAACAGCAAGCCTGTAACTGAACTTTTTTTAAATCTCAGAAAAGTGGGAAAAAAGCAAGATTTTTTTTTTTGTTTTTTCAGAGATAGCAGAGGTTCACAAGTAATATCAAGTTATAACAGTGCAGTAAATGACCCCACACAGGAGTGCTAGGTCAAAGACAGAAAATATGCAAGTTTTGAGAAAAAACGGTTTTAAAATTAAGTGCAAGCAGGAAATTCAGTAAACAGCTTTTGGTTGTGCTCTAAATACAGCTACTAATGCAGAAATCAAGTTTAACAAGCCAGAAAATGCTCAAACTAGGCAACTATGCAGAAAAACTTAGCAAATAGAGAAAAAAATACTTAAAATCTCAAAAGTGTCTCCCTTCTTCTCTCAGCATTTTCTCCTCTTGGTGGGTGCTTCACTAATGGCCAACAAGCCTAAAAAGACGCCAAACCCACGAGGCAACTAGGTTTTAAGAGAGGAAGATGAAGGAGTTTTGGAAATGACCCCTACTGGTCAATAAAACTACAGTTTCAAGTCAGTAACCACTCCCACGGGGGGGGCAGGGGAGCTGCTCAATGTTTTACACTGCCACTGATCAACAGAGAGACTTTCCCTTAGCCCAAGCAAAAATGGCCTCACAGAAACTTACAAACAGTTCAGGAACAGCAAGCCTGTAACTGAACTTTTTTAAATCTCAGAAAAGTGGGAAAAAAGCAAGATTTTTTGTTTTTGTTTTTTCAGAGATAGCAGAGGTTCACAAGTAATATCAAGTTATAACAGTGCAGTAAATGACCCCACACAGGAGTGCTAGGTCAAAGACAGAAAATATGCAAGTTTTGAGAATAAACGATTTTAAAATTAAGTGCAAACAGGAAATTCAGTAAACAGCTTTTGGTTGTGCTCTAAATACAGCTACTAATGCAGAAATCAAGTTTAACAAGCCAGAAAATGCTCAAACTAGGCAACTATGCAGAAAAACTTAGCAAATAAACAGAGAAAAAATACTTAAAATCTCAAAAGTGGCTCCCTTCTTCTCTCAGCGTTTTCTCCTCTTGGTGGGTGCTTCACCAACAGCCAACAAGCCTGAAATGACGCCAAACCCACGAGGCAACTAGGTTTTAAGAGAGCAAGATGAAGGAGTTTTGGAAATAACCCCTACTGGTCAATAAAACTACAGTTTCAAGTCAGTAACCACTCCCACGGGGGGCAGGGGAGCTGCTCAATGTTTTACACTGCCACTGATCAACAGAGAGACTTTCCCTTAGCCCAAGCAATAATGGCCTCACAGAAACTTCCAAACAGTTCAGGAATAGCAAGCCTGTAACTGAACTTTTTTAAATCTCAGAAAAGTGGGAAAAAAGCAAGATTTTTTTTTTTGTTTTTGTTTTTCAGAGATAGCAGAGGTTCACAAGTAATATCAAGTTATAACAGTGCAGTAAATGACCCCACACAGGAGTGCTAGGTCAAAGACAGAAAATATGCAAGTTTTGAGAAAAAACGATTTTAAAATTAAGTGCAAACAAGAAATTCAGTAAACAGCTTTTGGTTGTGCTCTAAATACAGCTACTAATGCAGAAATCAAGTTTAACAAGCCAGAAAATGCTCAAACTAGGCAACTATGCAGAAAAACTTAGCAAATAAACAGAGAAAAAATACTTAAAATCTCAAAAGTGGCTCCCTTCTTCTCTCAGCGTTTTCTCCTCTTGGTGGGTGCTTCACCAACAGCCAACAAGCCTGAAAAGACCATCCTCTTTTTTGTTTTCTGTGAGCAAAAGTTGTTTAAGAAGCATCTTTTCTCACACATTTCTTATGGATTATATTTTTATTGCTGTTAGGGGCTCGCAACATGTTTTTGGTGGTCATCACTGTGTATTTTTTTTTTTTTTTTTTTGTGAAAATCCATGCTTTTTCTGTCAGGTCTTTCATCAGCTATTACAAATTTCACTAGCCACAATTTGGGCTCTTTCTTGCCTTAACCATGGAACAGGCTACTGGCTCCTCAGTTCTTCCCTCTACTGTCCACAAGAAAAATAAAAATTCCAGGGACCTTTTTCAGTAAGGCAGGCTTCTTCTTTGCCTCAACTGCTGATGGGTGGCTCTGCTATGACTATTTATAATTAATCAAACTGCATATCTTGTTCCCTGGATCCTCTGGTGTAGCTCATTGTGAAGCCACTAAGGATGGGAGTTTAGTCATTTCCCATACAGCTGTTAGAGTGTCCTCTGTATGCATGGAAGTGCCATTATTGTCAGTCTTGATGCAGGGGTAGATGATTCTTTACCACATAGCCAGTTTAATGGATATGATTACCTGGCTTATCTCTCTGATTTGAGTCAATCTATTTCTAGGGAGTCTCACAGAAAAAAAGAAAAGAAAGAAATAAACAGAAATTGAAACATTTGGGTAGGAAAGATTTGTTAGGATTTACTAAGGATTTAATCCAAGTATTTTCATGTATAAAGAATGATCACTGAAAAGAAAAGCATTTTGTCTATCTCTGACACTAGTTATCAGTCAGAATAACAGGGTTTGAACTGTGGGGGAACATCATCTGTCAATGCAGAAAAGTGTCAGTCTTTTGAAAGTGATGTTTTAGATTCCCCCAAAATAAGAATTATATTTTTCTGAAACCATCACCAAAATAAAAGAATTGTTTCAGTAGGAAAGAGTGAAATTACACTATCTCAGAGAATATTTTTGCAGCTGAACTTTCTGCATCTCCTATTTTACTAGTAGTAGACAATATTTTCTTAATAGCTACCAGTATGCCTGATAGTCAACCTTCTGCCCATAAAATGTTGATTAGGACAACTTTCTGTTAAGCTCTAATAATGAATCCACAGAAGAAACTGCTTGTGATATGCTTGAGAGAAATGGATAAACTGAGCAAATATGATATGACTTCTGAGACCACTGAATTCAGTGGTTCCGCATGCAAAACCCTCACGTGTAATATGGCAAAAGAAACTAAGTGCATTGTTGCAACCATGAGATCCAAGAGCTTTAGGCCTGGGATGTGTTAAAAAGAGCTGAACTGCTGCCTGAATGGACCCGTTCCTGTCTGAAGTGAGATGTACCAACTTGAAAACGGTGTCCAAGTGATATCCAGTCAATATTTCTGCCTGCAGTGCCTCTAGCTGAGGCTTTGTGGAGTAGACTAATATTTCCAAAGACAGAAATTGCTGTTGTAAGTTGTTTCTTGTATAGGTCACCTACTCCCTTATGGGTCATGTCAGATCCACAGCATGAAAGCCATTGTGTAGCTTGTCAATACCATGTCAATGATCCATCTACCTTGCATAATGGGCTTCCATACTTTGAGATGGAGGGTGGTTCAACCCTGATTGTCTCTAGAGGTGGACAGTTTGGTAAATTCTCAGAGATTCATAGGTTCATAGGTTCATACTAGGCTATCTGCCCTAGGGCATTTATAAGCCTAGCCAGAATGTGTTTGGCTTTCGCCACCCATTTTAAATTTATTTTGCTATGCCCTTTTTCGAGGTTAGTATACTGTGCCTTTGTCTAACAGTGACACAGAAGTGATACCCGGGGTAAACCTATGATCTCCCATCCACTCATCAAGATTCCTCTTGAAGAGAGTCAATGAGGGACTCTGCCTAACCTGGACTGGGATTTATTCCAGAGTGAAGGGAGCCTCTGGGTTATGAATCTGTCCCTCCAGCATGTCCTATTTATTTCAGTGCTGACGTTCAAGTCTCTTGAGCACGTAGCTCGATGGGATTTGGATTTTCTGAGGTGCAGCATGTCCATTAATTATGGGTTAGACATGGCTTTATACGTCAGGCACAGATCGCCTCTGAACAGGCGGTATGCCACTGAGTAGAGCTGGAGTTTCTTTAACCGGGCAGCATATGGCATCTGTTTGAGCCCTTTGATCCTCTTGGTGAGGTACTTTTGGGGTCTTTCCAGTTGCTGCAGGTGTCTGGTAAGGTACATCCCAAAAGGGGCATTGTACTCAATTATGGGCCTGATGAGGGATGAGTAAAGAGGCACGATGACCTCCCTTGATCTAGATGTGAATTCCTTCATGATTAGGTGGGCTATATAAAATGTTTTTCTAACCACTTTGGCCACGTGGTTGTCAAATGAGAGATTGCTATCAACTTGGGTCCCCAGGTCCCTAATTACTTCTTCTGTACTTAATGGATTACCACCTATGTGGTAATTTGTGGGCACTTTGTTTTTGCCAAAGGGGATGACTATACACTTTTTGGCATTTAGCTTGAGGCCATGGCTCCGGCACCAGTTGTCTGTTTCTATGAGGCTGTTTTGGAGGATGCTTGTGTCGGTTGGAGAATCGATTATGGCGCCCAGTTTGCAGTCATCTGTGAACTTGGTCAGCCACAGTCCTTCCGTGTTGGCCTGTACCTCCGAGAAATATATACCGAACAAGAGAGGTCCCAGGACTGAGCCTTGTGGGACACCACTTGTAACTGGTTTGAAGTCTGACATGGCTCCAGCAATTCTAACCATGTGGGTTCTGTCCTTGAGCCAGTTTGCAATCCATCTAGTGACATAGGGGTTTATATTTAAGCTGGTGAGCTTATCTATAATGCCCAAGTGGGGTATTGTATCGAAGGCTTTGCGAGGTCCAGGTAGGCTGTGTGGACCACCTTCCCTCGTCAATGGCCTTGGTGACTGTTTCAAAGAAATCAACCAGGTTTAAGAGGCAGGATCTGCCCTTAACAAAGCCGAACTGGGTAGGATCCAGTGTCTGTAGGTCCCCAATATCTTTATTTATGAGGTCCATGATGATCCTTTCCATAGCTTTGCAGACCAAGCTAGTCAGGCTTATGAGGCGATAGTTTCCAGGATCCATTGAGGCACCACCTTTATGGAGAGGGACCACTGTTGCTGTACGCCACTCTTTGGGCACATATCCTGTAGTAAGGCTGAGATTGAACAGTAGTTTTATGTTTGGGTTTAGCTCTTCTTGGAGTTCATGTAGGACGCAGACCGGGACACCCTCTGGTCCCATTGATGCTGTTTTTTGCTTTGGAAAGGGCGGCTCTTACCTGAGCATCTGAGATGTCAGGGGGCAGCACTCTGCTGGGATAGATATTTGCCTTTTTGGTGGGGAGGGGGGGGAGAAGTTTGTGCCGAACCTGTCAGCTAGGATGTTGGCAATGTCTGTAGGTTCAGTGTATTTTTTGTCATTTTGGACTAATTCTGAGCATATCTGGGAATTACCACCCAGGTTCCTAACATAACTAAAGAAAGCCTTGTGATTATCCTTAGTGTCCTGTGCAATTTTTCTCTTGAAGCTGGCCTTAGGCAACTTTATGAGTGCCCGTAGTTTTTTGCTAATACTGATCAGTGATGCCTTCCCTTTTTGGGATTTTGCTCTATCATTTAGTAGCTTCCTCCTTCTATTGTATAGTTTGTTTATGGCTGGGGTCCACCAGACAGGACGTCTGCCTTTGGAGGATTGGGTCTTGGTTTTATTTGGGATCGCATGATCCATGCATTCCTGAAGGTGTTCATAGAATGCATTTATAAAGGATTCTGCGGTCTGGGCCATATTTTCCACAGGCCCAGGGGCTTTGAAGGATTCCACCTCGATTTTGAGGAGTGTGAAATTTGCTTTAGAGAAATTTTTCACTGTGGTTTTCTGGGCAGAGGGTGGGGTCAGGATGTGAATATCCAGTGAGATTAGTTTATGGTCTGATCTTACCAGTGAGGGATACACTTCTGGTCTGGAGCATAGAGTCCCCATGTTGGTGATGATCAGGTCCAGTATGTTTTCCCCTCTTGTGGGAGTGGTAACAAGTTGTTCCATAGCATTTGAGTTTATAAATTCTAGGAACCTTTGGGCTAGGGTGTTGGAGCTGGACTAATGCTCCCAGTCTATGTTTGGGTAGTTGAAGTCGCCCAATATAATGGTGTTTGGAGAGACCTTCATATTTTCCAGTGTTCTCAGGAAGGCCGAGTGGGGTTCCTGGGTTTGGGAGGGTGGTTTGTAGCAGGCTATAAACTGGAAGGCAGTTTTACCCACTGTTAGTTGCACATGGATAGTCTCTGATGCTTCATGCTTTGCCACCAACCTGGAGGTGTGGGTATCTTTGATGAATATCGATACTCCCCCTCCTTTTGTGGTTCAGTCCAAGTTTTTGGGACGAAAAGCATGGTATGAGGTATAACCTGGTAGTGCTGGGGTGCTCTCGGGAGCCCTGAACCAGGTTTCTGTTACTGCACAGATATCGATGTTCTCCATGCTAAGGAGAGTTTCGAGTGCATGCATCTTGAGGTTTAGACTTTTGGCATTGAGTAGCATTACTCTTAGTTTCTTGTCCCTTGTGATACCTATGGAGGTGGGTTTGTCTTTTGAGCCTTGCCTAAAAAAGGCACTATGGGGGTAGCAAGAGCCTTTGCCAATATCCAAAAGCCCAGGGGTGACAGGTGCAAGCCGTCCCTAGCGAAGCATCATGGCTTGTCGAGCATATCATCCCAAGCTGACAGGCATTGGATCCCCTTTGAATGACACCAGTACTTAAGCCAGTTGTTGAAATTGATCATCTTGTCTTCATATTGTGGCATCATTCTTGGTGATGGTAAGATGCTACTCAAGGTCAGGGTCATAACGGCCTGGGCTACATGCTCAGAGAGCTCCTCTATGTCTCTTTTCATGTAGTCCAGGGAGGTACGTCTCAGGTCATTCACACCAGCATGGACAATGACTGAGTCATATTTGTACTTGCCTTGGAGTAACCTGAGTGCTTGTATTATGTGGCGGATCCTAGCGTCCGACAGGCTGCTCACCGTGACCCTCTCCTTGTTCAGCCTGGTGAGCGGGACATCAGTGTGCCTGACGATAGAGTCACCTATTACAAGTGTATCAGGTGTGTTGTTTAGTCTTAAGGGCTGTGACTGTTCAGCACACTGGCTTTGTGAGATATGTGTTGCACGTGTTTTGTTTTGGGGTAGCGGTTGCTTGGGTGTCTGATTTGGAGGTCTCTGCTGCTTAGGCAGATCTTTATTTAGAGCCTCCGAGTATGTTTTTGTGTGATTATGTGTTTGGTTTGCTTTCGTGGTAGGTCTATGTGAGACTGGAATTGTAGTGAGTGTGGTTTCCTTCTCCTCCTGACTGGTTATGCCAGTACTGAGTTGAGAGAGCTTAACCTCCAGTTTGGCTATATGGTTGCATCTCTCACATGTGTTGGAATTTGTTGGGAGGAGGAGAGGGTTGTCTGTGTACATGAGGCAGTTGTAACATTGCCTCAAGATTCCCAGATTCACCAGCTGGACCGGAGAGGAGATTGACAACTGACCTTTGGTCATACCTGTAGTTGACTCCCAGAAGGAGTCTATGAATCCCTGATTCTGTGAAATCCCTTTGCCACTTGGGTGGTGTATAGTCAGGATATTCCAGTGACCTTGGGAATTTCTGACCAGCAATGCTTGAAAGTTGGCTATTGGGTTATACTAGTCCATATATTCTTTACACTCTTCTGATTCCTGGGGAAGGTCCATTGAGGAATGGGGAATTTCACCCCTCTACAGCCACAGTTTTTGTTCCCTTCTTGCTTGCTCTTGAGCAGATTGTCTTTCACCTGTTGTATGACTAAAAAGGAACCATCATATTTTACAAAGCCACATAGCTGTTGCCAGGCATGTCTTATTATGGTTATGCTGGACCTGGCTGCCCCCACTGCTCTGTTTGCTGCAATACGGATACGATATGCTGGGCATTACCTCCACCTGTCACTCTAACTTTTGGTACAGGACCCTATCAGATGGCTTCTACAACATATCTTGCTTCTTCTTTGTAGATCCCAGTGAAAGAAAGTCAAGTGGGTTAGGTAATTCATCAGTCAAATGGAGAATGTACTTGGTGCATAGACACACTTATTGAGTCAATCCAAGGCCTGAGAATCCCTATTTGGGGTATGGATGAAAGTGCAGTCTTCAAGACTGTCTGTTTTGGGCAGATGTCACCAGAGCAGAATCTACACTAGGTGCCTTACTCCATGCCAATCTGTCCTCCGTATGCAGTTAGTGCAGAGGTTAAGATTTGAAGCTGTAATTGCTGTGGTACAGGGTGGTTTGATTCCATTAGACCTTATCTGCCTACTGTGTGACCTTGAGCAAGTCTTTTAACCAAACATTCTCGCGGGTCACCCCTAAAAAGGCACTGTGTCCAGTGGGCCTACCTGGTTAACAAATGGATATTATTATTATTATTATTATTATTATTATTATTATTATTATTATGGCAGAAGTTCTTATCTGGTTTCTCTGAGATAGGCTGAGCTATGTCATGTTCTTGCCATTCCCTGTTTACTACTAATTCAATCATACAATTGAAGTGAGGGACCACCCAAGTCACAGGAGGGGCAGAGCAAAAGGTCTCCTGTAGATTTCTTTTTCGGGGGAGGTTTGGTTTACTTTTCCTCTGTCTTGTTAGTTTAAGGGCCTTCTTGAACTTGGAGCCATCAGCCGGGGATGTGGTGATACCCCACCTTCATCCAGATCTATGTCTTGTGTGGGGACTCTGCTGCTGAGTCTCTGTACCTCCTCTTGCACTTCCAGTTCCTGGGGACAGTGAAATGGATAACTACGAAAATAAACCAAATGTAAAAATGCTCAGCTGTTTATTTAAAACAAAAAAATGCAAAGCTTTCAGGCTTTACCCTTCTTCAGTGCTAGCATACATTTGAGTATCATGCATTTTATAATAAATTAAATAATCGTATGACACAGCCACCCAATGAAATTTTAAATTCTAATAAAAACACAATTACTAATGCAAATACATTTGTTTCTTAATTAAAAAGGTTTCAGACTGATTGCACTATTCAGTCCTGGAAAAGAATTAGCTTTAAGTCTTAAAATCCAATTATACTCAAAATTTTCTAAAATATTGCTCATATCTCCATCTCTGACACTCCAAAACATCACATCAGTTGCTCTAAACTTAAATTCATGTGTGCAGTCATTATCCAAGACATGTTTTGCTAGTGCATTCATCCGAACACCCCTTCGTATATCTGACTGCATGCTTCTTAAATGTGTGATAGTCAAATGTATGTTAGCACTGAAGAAGGGTAAGGCCTGAAAGCTTTGCATTCTTTTTTTGTTTTAAATAAACAGTTGAGCATTTCTGCGTCTGGGATTATTTTCGTAGTTATTGGTTTTTATCCAACTTAGTTCACCACAGTCTTCCTTTTGTCTGGTGACGTTGAAATGGAATCATATGAGTGTTCAGGAGAGGAATCATCTCCGGACACCATACACTTTTAACAGCTTGTCATGCTGATGTGCTGTTGGGAACATAATGAAAAGTTCAGTGCGCCAAACTGAGAGGTTTCACAAGGTCTACCCAACATCAAGGGTGCATCTCTGTGGTCTAGCAACCTGAATGGTTGCCTTGACATCTTGTTTTGGCTATTAACTGTAGTAGTCAAAACTACTGGTAGAGAAACTATCAATCCCATTAACAGCACTCATTTCCTAAGCTGTTAATACCAAATATGTGCTTCCAAGCCACAGTACCGGTCCAGTGGTGACTGGATGAAAGCTTCAATACTTATGGCACAAATGATGTTGATGATGATGACGATGATGGTGATGCTTCATAATGCACCAGGATGACTGGAGCCACCATAGGCATCAAACCATTAACTTCTATGAACTTGGACTTAGTGAACTTCAGCACAATAGGAGTTGGCGTGAGGGTCACCAGGGCCAAAAGAGGGATTTGTACCAATGGAAGAATTCCCACTGGTACTGCTGTATAAGGCAGTGGAAAAACAATCAAGTCTGACTCTACTGCTGCAAGACAGGAGCCAGGGAAGGAGCAAAAGAAGTGAATGGCAATGGACCTTCTCTAACTGCCCTGGAAACAGACTGAGAAGAAAGGACACCCATCTCAGTTTGGGCCTTGACTAATGCCTTCATTATTCTGTCTTAGTCTGAGTGCAAGGAAGGGCTCTGCAAGAACCTAGCCAACCTCACTGACAGAAAGTTGATGGCGTTGACCCCATGTATATAGATAATTTCCTGTTTTAAGGAGAAGCTACCATTTTTTACTCAAATCAGGGTTTGGAACCACTTACAACTCAAGCTGGAATACCCAGGCAGACAGAGGCTGATCCATAGAATTTAATTAAACTGTCCTAGCAGGAGAGGGCTCTGGTCTAGCTGTCTTCTGAAAGGGGGTCTATCCTGTTTTTCTGGCCCCTTTCCTCTTCAGCCCTTTGCTTTTCCTTTTTCTTGCCATTTGATGAAAGGAGCCCTGATTTTTCTGATACTTCTGAAGAGTTTTCTGGCCAGAATTTCTGCAAAAGTCACATGGAGTGTCCAAATGATTCTTCCCAGGCATAAAATGCAAATGGCATATGTATCCTGGGGAAATCTTTGGCCACACTTAGAAGCCTGAACTCTTATCCCCCTTGTCTCTATCCAACTTGAAAAATCTATCAATTTAGTCCAAATAACTATTTATAAATACATAAATAAATAAAAATAAAATAAACAGTACCACTACAAGAAATAATTAGCAGAAAGGCCTAAGTCAATGGCTGACTTAGATAAACTAGCAATAAAAAAAAATCAAACAAGAATTATCAGAGAGGGTAGAATACTTCATTGTGATGCTCATCAATGGATAGGCATATATATTTCTTATCATGGGGGTGATTTTGTATACATATATTATTTTTTAGTGTACAGAGTCATTGTAAAACTAATATGGACCTTGGTTATACTTGGATTATTTAAGCTTGTCAAATCTCATTTATTATTATTGTAATTATTTAACTGCTACTGAGCAATGTTTACTAGCTTTGTGTGGACTTAATATCATCATCTTAATATTTGTTTTGTTCCAGAGATGTATTACTCCCAGTGAGCCTAGTGGTACTTACTCCCAAACAGTTTAGCCTTAGGAGTGGGAATACTACTCATTTCAGCCTTAGGGTAGGGAAGACAACTGACACTGCGAAAAATTCTTTCCCACACAGATCTTTGTGGAATGGAGGGACTAAGCCCTGACTAATCCTTAAATGACCCAAATCAGACAATTGCCACCACAGAGGCCATGGCCTGCAAGCAACAAATAGGTCTTTAGATTGGGAACATGAACTTGGTCCAGCCAAGTTAGTGATGATAGCTTTCTTACAGCATGTGAGTGGAAACACTCAAACATTGGGTGATGGAGTAGCTGGGCCTTCTGTAGTGGTATGGGTGTTCAGATCAGTTACCAGGAGGCAAGGTTAGGGCATAAGCAAAAAAAAAATGTCTCTTGCCCTGAAAGGAGTAAATGGTTGAATAGATTGCAGGGAGAAGATGGTCACAGGCAGTGAGAAACCAATTTTTTAACCATAAACAAAAATACGCCAAGTGGCAAAATCTTCTCTAAGACTGTTTGATACGGTTCAAGCTCATTTTATTTATGTTTTTTTTTATTTTTTTATTTTTTATTTTGCCTGCGTTTACTGGGAGGGTCTAGTTGGGTTTAACTAAACCCCTTTTCAGCAGAGGCTCAGGGAGAAAAGTTCCTCAGATTTTTTTTACAGTTACCAAGATTACAAGTAGAATGACATTGTACAAACAGTATACAGGTATTTACAGAGTACATGATATTTTAAACAGTGTGCATATATTTGCAGAGTTCATTATCTATATATTTATCTCCCCTTTCAGGGCAACCAGGTAATGTTCTGTTTAAACATTTAACTTGTCATGAAACATCTCAGATCTTGAAGTAACCTTGATTCTGTCAACTTGATTGACAGAAGGGCATGACCAGCAACATATTTCTTTCCCTTCATATCTGTGGTAAGCAGATGTAGTTTTTCTTGGTTTATAATGATTTTCAAGTGCCACTATTTCTCTAACATATTTGACCATAATTTATAATCACTCATACATCTTCCAAGCTGCCCCTTCCAGCCTATTATGTCTAAGACTAGTGCAAAAAAAAAATCTGTTTGGCACCATTAATGTAGATAGATGTTTAGATTAAAATATTTATGGGATCCCATTAGCAGAGTGAGGTAGAGGATGTGAGTTCAGGTACTGAAAAAAGCAGGAGGTATTTGAAATGGCAGTTCCTCAACTAAAGTTGTTCTGTCACTTCCTACAAGAAATTCCGTAGTTCACAGCAAGTAACTTGTACACGAAATGAAGCTAATAAGAGTGTGTCACCAGGTCCAGAATGGACATGATGGCAATATGTTAGGGGCAAAAAAGTTATTAAAGAACATTCTTATGAATGTGTACAACCATGAGTTTTTCACTGGATATTAGATTTGAATCATTATGTTTTATACATTGTTAGCATAATCGTTCCCTGTGTGTGTGTGTGTGTGTGTGTGTGTGTGTGTGTGTGTGTGTGTGTGTGTGTGTGTGTGTGTGTGTGTGTGTGTGTGTGTAAATTGCTATGTTTCTTTAGATTAGGATCTTGTTTATTATAGAAATAATACCTTGCATGGGTGAGTTATGGTGAGATTTTCTTCTGAAGGGCCAGGTCTGATCCGAAGGACAAAGCCTGAGGCAGCACATGCTTCAGCTAGGAGGAAGTAATTTAAACCTTATCTCCTTTCTGAAGGGTATTATTTTGACTATACATTTTTTTCCATGCATCTGGATTGTTATTACTGAGTATATATGCAGTTGAGTATTGCCTAGCAGCAACTGAGTGACTAAAATAAAAGTTTTGTAGATTTTTGCAGTATCCACACTTGCCACTTTTTTAAAATATGGCAGTTAAGCAAGCCTTTGCTTTTAAGTATTAAGTTTTTGCTTTTAAGCTTAGTGGGAGTTGTAAGGAAATAATGTCCTTGCTGCAGCATTCAGTTCTTACTGGGTAGTTAGTTTACTTTTCAGGTAAACATAGCTTTGTTTAAAACTGAAAAACAAATTGTGTCAAGATTACCACTTTGGTTATTTTGTTGTGTTTTTTTCTTATAACTACTAAAAATAATTATTAGAATCATTATGGATCTTTCATTTGTAGAGAAAAACTGAGTGACAAAAGAAATATTAAGTTATCCAGACCCTGCCCTCCCCAATAAGGCATACATAACCATGTTTATTAAACAGTTCCATAGCAGTTAGGCACATTAAATGATTCCCAGGTTATACTGTATGCATGGATCATATGAATAACTTAAAATACAGTACAAACTGAAGCACTGGCACCAGTTTTTTTTTTTTCATTTATCCACTGAGGGTCTGATTCAATAACCATAGTTACAGAGGATCTTATTTTGTTATCTCTCTGGATTCTTAGGAGATGCTTAGAATATGTCCAGTGTTATATCAGCTGTCTGACTCTTGATTATTTCATTTTTTTTTTAACTTCAGTATAACTTACATTATAGTCTCCCTCACTTGACACTAGTTAAAGTAAACTGTTCAGTCTCTCATGATATCTGTAAATGGTTCATTTCCCAGGTCCTATCTTATAAATGTTTCATCTTCCAAGCCCCTACTTACACTTATCAAGGGTATCAGAACTTGTCAGAGATTTAGGATGTATGGCTAGGCTTGAAAAGGCCCTTATGGTCATTAGCCTAGTAAACACCTATGAACCTATGAGCCTAAGTGCCTGACTTTCGTCTCCCAGCTATCTTGATTATCTTGATGGATGCTCCTTTCTCACCTGGGTCAGAAGTTCTAATTATTCTAAACAAATCAGACAAACACCTGGATAGATTAATCCCTTGGAATAGTAATGCATCCTTGAATTTGTTTCTGCCTGTTGTCTCATAATTAGGAATTCTCCACCATCTAAAAAACTTCCTTGATTTTATTTCCTTTTCTTGCAGTTGTAGGATATGAAGCCATACCTCAGGGCAAGACGCCCTGTCTTCTTGTTGCCTTAGTGTCATCTGCTATCCATTTCCCTTCTGATCAGTCATAGTAAAATACACCCAGATGAGGATGATACTCTCTAACACTGTAAAGTCTGCCACACAGACCCCTCTACTGCCCCTGTCCAGAAGTCCAAAGCATCAACTTGCCAACTCTGAATGCCCCATAATACAGTCCCAAAACCAAACTGACCCAAGTCACATCATTGTGATAGTTGCTTAGGAGGTGCATATAAGCCTGTTGACAAACTGAGTAAGAGGATATTTCCTATTGTCATTGTCCTGTTCTTGGCCTTGGATCTGATTCATCCCCATCCCTTCAACATCCTGGCCAGAACCCAGTCTTTAGTAAAATCCAGCATTCTCTTTCCCTTCAGCACCTAGCTGATGGCAGCCAGGTTTAGGTGGGTGAATGGGTGAAATGTGTCTTCCTGCTTCTACCTGTGAGTAATATACCTCCTTAACAAGTTTGAAACCACCTTTCCCCCCTTGCAGCTATCTGGTGAAGGTCATGAAGACCTGCAGTGCCTGATGTACACCAATCTCATGTTAGGTACCCATGGTTTCTTTAGTAGCCTTCCCGCTGTTATAGTCCACTGCTCTACACTAATTATGGTATTTCTTCTCCTGCTCCATTGTCTTTGTGACCAGCACTCTGAACCTGCAGAATTGCTGCTGGGAAAGAGAGTCTGCAATGTCATTCTATTGACCTGGTACGTAACAGGCAGAAAAAGAAATGATACACAGTGAGGTATGCATCGGCAGCTTAATGATTAACCCATGCAACCTGTCAGTCCAAGCGTATCTACTGGTTAGGGTCATTAACACCACTTGATAGTCTGACTGGAACCTTTTCCTGTAGGTGCATAAGTCCCTCTTCTATATGACTAGTGTAGCCCATATTGGTATTAACTCCAAAAATGAGATGTCCAGTCTTACCCATGAATGTCATTTGCTTGGCCAAAGTACCATGAACGACCTTTCTGAGAAGATGCCTTGCATCCCCAGTGAGCCAGCTGCACCAGTATACAGCTCCAGCTCCCTATTGCTGACCCCTTTAACCTGCTAGAATGTTATGTCACTGAAGTACAGTAGGGACTGGAGTCAGATGTCCAGGTCAGCCCCAAGATCTGTGAGATCTTTATCAGGTGATATTTGGACTCTGCCCCTTTCAGTAGTGAAACCAGTGATCTGCTGAAGGTGTATCCTAAGGCAGCCACCCTGCAGGCATAGTTGATCAGTCCCAGCAGATGTTTATCATTAGATCACTGTTGCAGTAGCCTAAGCTATATGGGTTATATTCTGTCAAGAATATGACAACCAGCCAACATATGAAGCTTTAGGGCACCTTTCATGCACTCTTGAGAAGAGCAATATAAAGTTAGTGCCTAGAACACCAAGCCTTCAGAACCTTCTTGCTGTCAAAGTACATTCTTCCTGTGGGGTCCAAGTGTTTGATGGTCAGCTAGAGCGTCACAAAGGCAAGGCAGATAGGTACCTCTCTGGGGAAAACCTTCAAAATTATCAAATTTCTTAGAAAAAGTTTACTTTTTCTTTAGAAATTTATATATTTAGGCTAAAAGCAGTGTTTTATTGATTGTCATTATAATTTTACTTCACAGCTGTTAACTTTTGGCAGATTTACCTGTTTGGGGAAAACTGTTTTAAAATCATGTTTTGTGTGCAATACTTGTATCTTTTGTTGGAAATTAAGGGCTTGGACTTAAGGTTTTGGGTGCTGTCAACCAGAGGGGAAGTTGTGGATAGCAATTAATAAAGAGCTGAAGGACTTTATCTTGAAGGGGAAGATGGCAAGAGTCAAGTGGGATAATCTGATGCTTCCAGTAGAACAGGGTGGATTGGGATTACCCAATTTGAAAGAGTATTTCATAGGTACATAGTAAGGCTCCTATACATGGCACAAGCAGAAAAATATAATTCAAAGTGGAAAGCAATGATGATTAAACAAGGGGTAAGTTCAAGAAACAAGGAGTGACTGAGATATTGGATGCAGGCCTTTAAGGAGAATAACAGTACTCATACAGTGTATTATATCCATAATGTAGCAGAAACTATTCTAAGAACTAAGCCAGCATGGGAATAGAGAAAGGAACATTTGCTGATAGGGGTGACTGCAATTAAGGATATAGATAATAGGCAAGAGGAGGCTGTAATTTATTGGAGGAAACTGGCAAAGGAACCAAGGTATTGAGAGCAAATAACTAGAGAGGGAAAGATAATAGAATGGGAAGATGCCAAGAATGTATTTGTATTGCAAGTTAGAGATTGCCTTTCCTATCAAGGAATGTTATTAGAGTATAGGCAAAGAGAAAGAAATGGGGGGTCCTAAATGAAAGACCAGCACTGGTAAAGTTTTTAGCAGAATCTAGAACATAATCTGCCATTAAAAAGGAATAATTACATGATAACTATAAGAACCAATCAGAGGAGGTTAGAAAGGATTGGGATGAGAGATTGGATACGCTATTCACAAAGAAACAATGGGAGGATATATGTGTGTCTCCAGAATATGCAACAAAAGCTAGAAGATTTAGGATTTTTGCTTTGAAATGTTTACATAGATATTTTTATATCCCAAGTAGATGCAAGAGAATTTTTCCTCAGGTAGAAGCAAATGTTGGAGGTGTGACAGGGAAGAAAGAGATAATTGGGAACATATTTTCTGGGAGTGCAGTGAGTTCACGGACTTTAAGGATTCCCAGAATTGCCTAGACATATTAAGGCCTTGTTATCTCTAATTATGGCGGCTGCCAAAAAAACAATTACTAGAAAATGGAAATCAAAATTTAAACCAACTATATTAGAAATAGTGAATATAGTTAACCGAGATAAAACAAATGGAATTGAAATCTTTAGAAGAGGGTAGGAGCAAACTACATAAGAAAAAATGGGAATTGTGCAAACAATACATACAGGGGAGTAATGTAGTTTAAAAGTAGTCAGATCTTGAATGAGCTATGTAATGTTTTACTGAAAATTATTGGGTAGATTATAAGTAATGTATAATATTTGCAATTGGGAGTGCGTCCGTATGGTTTGTGATGTAAAAATGCTTGCAACTAGGATTGTGTTGGTGTGATTTGTTTTCATTTATACAAATGTACAATAGCTTTTGTCATAAGTGATGGTTTAGTAAAGATGATTCTTGTTTTAAACAAGGGGCAGGAATTGAATAATTTATGCAATGTTGATTATATAATATATAACAGTATATGTAAAGTATAATGTTTGTTAATTTTAACTTGTTAATACAGTTTGATTACTTTTATATAAATGTAAATCTGCCTGTGTCACAAGTGATAATTCAATAAAGTTGTTTAAAAAAAGGTTTTGGGTGCTGTCCATACCTGTCAACCAGGAAACATCAAAAATCTAGACAGGGCCCATGAAAAATAGGTACAAATCTGTATAGTGATTAACATAACATTTGCATACATAATTACATAACCCCATGCACATAACCCAGCCCACTCCAGTGGAATTATGGAATATCAACTTTCAAACTCAAACTGAAGAACAGACAACCAAAATATGGCACCAGAGTCCCCCTGCAGCCATTCCAATGTCCCATACCATTACCTGGCTATTTCACACCGTTTACCATAAACACTAATGTATGCATACTGCTTTACTTCTACAATGATTATTTGGATTTTATTTTTACATTTTATAGCACAATGCACAAACACGAATAGACATCTGCTAAACAAAGCAATACTGTCTCACAATAAAAATAGACTTGGCATTAAAACATCTCTGCCCTCAAAACTGACATTCATTGAAACAGCATTGAAACCCACACTGCATCCAAAGAAAATGCATCTGGCCAGTGGTGGATAAAGATTACCATTGGGCTGTTTTCAAATCATAGGCCCCTTGCACACAAAACAAGAAACATACATGTGTTCTTTGATACACCTTCCTGACTTTATTAAATTATATTCCTTGTATAATACAGCACACTTGTTAGACTTACAGCGCATTTTAAATGTATTATTTGAACATTTCTTTCCAGTAGGCAATGAAACAAAATGCATGAACCAATAATGACAAAACTGCCCAATTCAGAACATTTCCATCATAAAAGTCTACTTACATACACACACACACACACATACACACACACACACACACACACACACACACACACACACACACACACACACACACACACACACACGCACACACATCACATCACATTTTAAATTTACTGTTTGAACATTTTTCCAGTAGGCAATGAAACAAAATGCATGAATCAATAATTACAAAACTGCCTGCCCAATATCTATCTATCTATATATATATATAACATCATAATGCAGAAGACATCGACCAGGTAGAACCATATATATATATATATATATATATGGGTTTAGGACTATTCACTGAAAGCACATTTCACCGAAACACATTTGACTGTGCACAATTCACTGAAAGCTCAATTCACTGAAACACATTTCACTGAAAGTTATATATGGCCTTTTCCCCACTGTTGTGCAACCCTGGAGTTAGTATATATAGTAAGGGGGTGTGGAGGGCACCGCTCCCACATCAGGGGGTGTGGGGGCATAGTCCCCCACCTATTTTAAATATTTTGAACTATATACATGGATACTTCCAATTCCAATAAATTACTCTTTTCTGAACTTAATATATATGCCCCCCACACACCCCTTACTATATATACTAACTCCAGGGTCACACAACAGTGGGGAAAAGGCCATATATATAACTTTCAGTGAAATGTGTTTCAGTGAATTGTGTTTTCAGTGAATTGAGCTTTCAGTGATTTGTGCACAGTCATTTGACTTTCAGTGAAATGTGCTTTCAGTGAATAGTCCTAGACCCATATATATAAATCGAATGACAGTAGTGTAAGCCATAGGCATCTTGCACAGCTTCTCACACTTATTTTCATTTTCAGTTTTTTTTGGGGGGGGGGGGACAAAAGGCCAAAAACCAGGGACACATTTTAAACATTGCTTGTATAATTTTGTAAAGTTGCTAGAATAAAATGTGATGTTACCACCATGCATTTTACTATCAAATCTTGAACCCAAGACCCTGTGCATGCCAAATCAGCAGTTTCCTGAAGGATTAGGATGGAAGACTGAAACTTAATGGCTATCATTTAGTGAATTCAGTTCTCACTTCTCATCACAGCTCTCAACCTCTTAACCTGGACAAAGTCAATAATGGGGAATACAGAATTCAGTTCTCACTTCACCATAGCTCCCAACCTCTTAGCACAAAAAACCTAGACAAAGCCAATAATGGGAGAATACAGCCCCAAAATAGGGACACATTTCAAATACTGATCTTATAAACTTAGAAAATTGCTAGAATAAAGGTTTTGTGTTACCATTTATTTTCTGAAGAATCTGAAATCTGAAATTCAAATGCCTGTCATTCACAAGTGGTGGTGGCCTTTCCATTTCAGCTAGATGCTCCACTGGATTTTTATGCCTCTGTATAAACCCTTGAACCTGGATCCTCTTCACCATTACAGAAGTCAAGTACCTGACCAGAGTGGGTCTTGAATGCTACTCTACAGCTACTGTGCAGAACCCAAACCACCGTAGGCCATTTTAAGCCTCGCCAATTTCCTTGAAAGGTGACAATTCAACCCTCTATCTTGTGTCTTTGAGGTAAACACCTTAACCATTATGCCAACCCCCAATATCCAAAGCTAGAATCAAAGCCTGCATTATTGGTGCTGTTGCTTTTATCTTACTTCATTAACAGGTTGATTCACACACAGCAACAATGTACTACTGTGCTGAACTTCAGTTTGCTCACAATGCATCCAGAGCTCTGCATATAAAGACAGTTCTGTCTAGATTTATACGGCTCTTTACTGCAATACTTACCTTGCTATATGATCATTACTTTCTAATCATAACCAAAGAGGAAGCAAGGAAAACAGCCTCTAAATCAAACAAATGAGCCATGAAAATACAAATATCCAAACTTTGTGATAAATTATAACTACTTACGGACTTTGGCTAAGAAGGCAATTGGTAGGTAAAATTTACAGTTTATAAATCAAAGAAAGGCACAGCTCATGGGCATCTCAAGAGCTTCTGATGTTAAGCAACTTATCCCGCTGCCAGGCAATAGTCTTGTGCCACTTTCCACACTTCCACTGGTAATGTTCAAATTTCTAACCATTTGTTTCCTGTTGGGGAATTCACCAAAATGTTTTCTAATATTATTATTGTCCCTCATATTTCCCCTAACTACCAGAGTGCTGATGTGATTTAACTTTCCCCCAATTTCCATATAAGAATTTTGATTGTACCCATCTGTTAAAACAGTTATAGGCTTTGTCTGGATCTGGAAATCTAGCAGCAACTGGCTTATGCTCTTAGCCAGCCCTTGACTCATGTCTTCAGTTTGTGCCTAATGCATATGTCATTCAAACCAATAAGAACTGTGATTGTGGCTATTTGTCTCCATAAGGTTACATCTCCAAAATATATCTAGGATGACTGGCCAGTTTCATTAGTAGCTGACCTTTTATGTAGTTGTTAACACGGTTTCATGTATGGCAGATGCACTGTGATGGCCCTTTGGATGTTGATATGTACTATTCACAGTGATTGGAAAAAGAGACTGACACATTCAATGCTTCTCTAACTTGTTTCAATTCTTGGTTTTATTGTAGCTTTCTGACTATTCTTCCAATAGTTTTTCTTATGTTAAAGATTATCTCCCTTCTTTCCATGTACATTACTGAGTCTTGTCAAGGTCTTCCTATGGCCCCTCTTTTACTTTTCCTGTTTGTGAGCTTTCCCCATACTGGTCTTCCTAACTATTCAGATGATAAGGTAGCTTACAGGTCCTTCTCATTTAATTGGATCATAAGGAGTGGCCTTCAGTCTGGTATGGAAACCCATGATTTGCTAGTAAACAATATCTACTTAATTGTAACAAGACAAAGTCTAGTCATTTTAGTGATACAGTTATGTTCATGCCTGCAGATCTCTAGGAGATAATTCTGATTGTTAATGTAGGAAATATCCACATATTCAGCTATCTTCTAGTCTGATTTGACCCAACCCCTATCGCTGAAGTACATGTAAATTAATGTAAAATTAAAATCAACAGGCAACACTTGATAGAAAGTTTCTAAACTTAAGAATGCTTAGACACCACTGCAGACACAAACAATGTTCTAATTCCATGTG
Organism: Protopterus annectens; assembly: GCF_019279795.1. Classification (NCBI taxonomy): domain Eukaryota; kingdom Metazoa; phylum Chordata; order Ceratodontiformes; family Protopteridae; genus Protopterus; species Protopterus annectens. The sequence goes on from NC_056732.1 coordinate 1,495,676,874, forward strand.
AAGAAAATGGCCTTCTGGTTATGCCTGGCACTTTTTCTAGGAATATGCTTGGCGTGTAGGAGAATTAGTCTGGCTACAAGTAAGGACCTTCAGTGTAAAACTTGAGCAAGGCAGTCTGGCTTCCTATCACAGACAGCTCAGAATTGCTGCTCTCGAGTATCTTATTCAAATATCTGGCCTATTGAGAAAAGATCAGCCTCAGCATATAGACTGAAACCTAAGGGCAAGCATTATGGGCACGCTTACTTTTAAGTACACTTAGGACACTGATAACATCTGTGACTTTGCGCCTATCCATAGGACTCTCATCCAGATAACTTTATGAAACTAGATCTAGATGATTTCAAGGGAAAAAAAAAACTGTTCTGACTCGTAAATGTGTAAAGTAGTTTGTAAATTCAAAAAATATCGTTTAATGCATGAACAAGTCATTGCATTTTGTCTGCCATGCCACTTTCATTTTCCTTGCTACCTAATTCTTTATTTTGTATAATATTACTTTTGTACTTGCTATCACCTTTTACCTCTTTCAGAATGATAATTCTAAGCACAGAACTGCAGAATGGATTAAACTCTTTGTGAAAAGGCCTCGCATGCCAACCTTTTTAATTCTAACTACTCTAACAACAGGCATGACCTTAAACAGAGCCCGATGTAATTAATCTTCAGAGGTCATATGAAGTTGTACATAGCTTTTAGCAATATGTTATCATTTCTAGCTGTCTCCACAATCTCTTCAGTAGTGGCCAAACTCATTATGTGAATTTCAAAACCACATTTCTTCTGCCTTGAAAACTTTAGTTTCATTTGACTTGATACATATGCCAAGCAGCTATAATTTTACAACCTCACTCAACTATTCACAAACCCCAGAAGCCTAAGATCCACTGTAGGAATCATTCAGTACTAGTCCAGTTAGCAATATATCCCCCTACCCAAAAATGTACTGGCTCAAAATTTTGTTATGTTATTTTAGTGACTACTGTATTATTGTCAAGCAAATATTATTTACCCTGGGAAACCATTCCTTAGTAGTCAAGCATGTACTTTAGCACTGATTTTTGCTTCTGTTCTAGGATTCCTTGTAGCAATATATACTACTCAGTAAATGTGAGAAGGCTTCAAATGACCCTTGCTAACTAAAGAAATAAAATCTTACCTAATGCAAATAAATGCTATTTGAAAAAAAGAAAATTATCTAAAATGGAATTACTGAGTGCTTAAGTCTGATGATAATTTAGATAAACGGCTGCAAAACCAAATTACTTTATAATTATGTAAGTTTCTGGATTCAAACACCCCACAAAATTTTAGAAAGAAGGATAGCCTTTTACAGGAGAAAAAAAGCATCAAACACCAAATATCCATCATCTTTTTGTCTAATAACACCAGTTTAGCCATCCTAATCTTAGACACAATGCTATGACAACACTTCCTTACATGCTGTATTATTCCTAACACAGTGCACCCAAAAACTATGGCTAGTGAATCTAACAATACCTTAGTAGTGATTCACTCTTAATAATTTTCCATTTTAGAGTGGTAACTCCTTAGAAAGCATCAGAAGTTACAGCAGCTTATGCTAACTCTTTTTGTCTTACCTCTCTGAAACTTTCAGCTAATTTTATCTCCAAGCATTTCACCTATATGTTCATTTCTTTAAATCAGTTTCTGTTACATTTTCTACTTCATTATGATTCATAAAACATCACTCACCACACACACACACACACACACACACACACACACACACACACACACACACACACACACACACACACACGCACACACTCTCTCACATACTCTCACATACTCTCACATACTCACACACACACACACACACACACACACACACACACACATACACTCTCACACACACACACGCGCACACACACAGACACACACACACACACACACACCAGTCATTCAGAAGCAGCAGTCAGTTGTCGTTTCCTATCTGAAGCAGCTTGTTTCTTGAAGTTAGCTTCCTACCTGAAGGAGCCCATAATGCAAGTCCTTCCCGCTCCACTCACACAAGCTCTGCAGCAGTAGTAGTATCCAGAACCATAACGCAAGTCCTTCCTGCTCCACTTGCACAAGCTCTGCAGCAGTAGTCCCTTCCTGAAGCCTTCCCACTCACACAAGCTCTGCACAGACACCAGACACTTCCTGCTTGTAGATCCATTCAAGCAGCCAGCTGGAAATGAGCCCTTAAGCTTGATTCCGACAGGCTGATGGAGCTGACGTCATCTCGCACATGATGATGTCAGCTCAAAAATGCTGAAAAAAATTTTAAAAATAAAAGCTGGGAAAAATCGGAAATGAAGGGGTGCCACTCTGGAATTGTGGCACCCCATTATTTGACCCCAAAACTCGGTAAAAACTGAGTAATTTGGTACGGTTGAGAGGTATGATGCTGTTATTCAAAATGTTACCTCAAATTTGTAAAATTCTGTCAAGTTGTCCACTGACTATTCAAGTCTCTGCTATCTGTATATCAGGCACATTTTCAGTGTAGAACATGGATCAGTCTTCAGGCTCTATGATTCTTTCCTTACCAGTCCACCAAAAGAAGAAAGTTTACTGACAGTCTTCAGTTGTAAAGCTTTTTCACTATCTCAGCCACAGATGAACGACTCTTCTTTGGCCAAATCAGATACCTCTGACTGCTCATCATCTTCTCACGATATTACTGATTTTGCTCCTCGAGAAGATGCTAAGTACTGTAAGTTAAACACATCCTCAGTGACGGTTGGGTTGTCCTCTTCAGGAAAGAGTGAACCACTCTTGTCAGTCTTGGAGGAGGGAGCAGGGAATGCTTTACCAGATGCGAACCTAACTAGACTGATTAACAGGGAAGGGGCCCATCTTTGAGTCAGTCTTTTTCTAGTGGGTCTCCTATGAAAAGAAAACAGAAAGTGAGGCATATGTCTTCTGTTTCCCACAGGATAGACTGGGAAGATTTTGAAAAAGTCTTATTTCAAGCATTTCATTCTTTAAATTCTGACGTCTCACCGTGTTTTAAAAGAAAAGCATTTCCCTCTCATCCAGGTACTGTCAGTCAAAAAGACAGGAAATAGACTGATTGTATTTTTCCATTGTTTACACCACAACGAAGGGGAGTCTAATTCTGAAGATTTTTCTTCAGATTCTCACCTGAAGAGTTACCCTTTGTTCTGAAACTATATCCAGAATGAAAGCGTTATTTCAGTGGGAACAGAATAAAATTCCAGTATCCCAGCAAAATATTATTGCACATTATAGCTGAATTTTCCTCAAAATGCAGCTGTACTCTTACTCTCATTCTACCAACATTAAAGGACGTTTTCCTGACAGCCTGCCATATTCCAGACAGTCAGCCTTTCTTTCCTTAAAAGTCTTATAGATTGTATAAGGTCCCCAGCCCACAAGTATCTATTTTTATAATCTCAAATTAGACCCTGCAATTATTTCTTTGGCAAAACCATCCATTGTGAAACACCTTGTGAATTCTAACCCTGTTCCTTCTGACAACGAATGGAATCTTTGATTTGGAAAGAAAATATAATCTTTTCCTACTTTAGCATTCATAATTCTGAATTTTGAGGCTCATATGCCAAAATACCTGCTTATTTCTTTTGAAAGTATGAGAAAGTTAACTGCTAACCTCCATTCTTCAGAGATTAAAGTATCTCTGAAATCTTTAATAGTCCCTTTTTCTTAGGTAATCAAACACTCTTTTTGAAATGTTCTTATGACTGCTAATGCTGTATTCAGAGCAGCTACTACTGGATCACTTATGAGAAGGTTTGTTTGGAAGCATTCATTAAATTAACCAGAGGGTTGCCAAAGCTGAGATTTTTATTCTCCCCTACATACAGAGGTATTATTTGGCTATTCTTCTACTGAGGTCTTTAAATGATTTGATGAAAGAAGGAAGTTAATTCAGGGGGTCATGCAGATTTTTTAACCCTCCTCCCCATAGTTTAATAGGACCTTTCCTTCCAATTTAGGATCCTTTCATAAGAAAGAGAACAAACCATTTCAGCAAGATACAGACAGAATTTCAAGAACACAATTACAAGGAGCCTCAAAAAAGCATGGAGGAGCCTGCCAGAACTAAGGACAGTCCAAAAAGGCAGACTGACTGTATGCCCCATTCAAGTATTTCTTCCTTCCTACCCCAACAACTCATTAGGTCTAAGTCTTGGTCTTCATCTTTATAAATGGCATCAAATAACCTCAGACAACTGGGTTCTGCGAATCATACAGAAGGGTCGCATTCGGCAGTGGAAGTCCCTTTCATCTTTTTAGGGGCTTTCTTCTTATCCCTCAAACCAAACTTCTCTGTTTCCTCTAGTCTGGGAACAAATGCTGTCTCTAGGGGTCGTAGAACCAGTTCCCCAGAATAAACAAGGATTAGGTTTTATTCAAAAATCTAGTGCCAAAGAAAGAAGGAACTTGGAGACCAGTCCTAGCCCTTTCTTTTCTTAACCTTCACACCTTTTTTTTTTGTCTTTCGGCTTTTCCCGGTTAGGGGTTGCCACAGCGGAACTCTGGTCCTCCAATGATTGGCAGTTGATTTTTTCGTACCTTGCCAGGCCTGACGCACAACCTTCAACAAAGGTACGCCCATTCACGCATGTCTCCATGCAGAAGACGCTCTAGCTGAGAATCAAACCAGACAGCGTCTTACTGTGAGGCGACAATGCTACCGCAGCACCACCACCGCGAGTTAACCTTCACACCAAAGTCCCAAAATTCATGATATTTTTCCTTCAGTCTCTTTTTCCCTTCATCCCACTCCAGTTTTTTTTTTTTTTGCTAACTCTAGATTTAAAATCTGCTTATTAAAATATCTCATTTCTGAAAGACTTCAAACATTTTTTAATATTTTCTGTATATGGCTTACATTTTCAGTTCTCTATCTTATTCTTTGGATTATCTATTGCTTCAAGGTAGTTTATAAAGTGACTGGCACAGTGATAACTCATTGAAGGTTGCAAGACATTCACATTTTTCCATATTTGGATTACTGTCTTATACTTGCAAACACTTTTTCAAAATGGAATGAATCTCTGGGATGGGTAAAGGACCTCCTTCTCAGTCTAAGGTTACAGGTGAACTTACAGAAATGTTCTCGTATTCCTTCTCTTAGAATAATCTTTCTGGGATCTTCTGGATATGTCCCTCATGAGGGCCTTTCTTCCACAGGACAAAGTAGACCTTTACAAAGAACAGTTTCTGACTTTTTCCAGTCAGTGTCTGACCTCAGCCTGGCAATTTCTCAGGATTCTAGGTTTCATGGCATCTGCAATTCTCATGCTTTCTCTGTCCAGTCTTCACATGAGAACAATTCAATGTTTTCTCAATTCTGTTTAGATCCAGCACCAGCACCCACTTTCATTTCAGAGCGTGGTGTTAGGATTTATCAAAAGGAATTTACTTTGGTATGTGGGCCAATTATCTCTCAAAGTCTGTAACCACAGATGCCTCTGGCTTTGCTTAGGGAGCTATTTCTAATGGAGGAAGTTCAGGGTCTGTGGAACAAACAGGACATAACCTCTTCTAGCAATTATAGGCAACACCACAGTGTTGTGGTACACAAACAGACAAGAGGGAACAAGATCATACCCCCCTTTGCAGTGATGGCCTGGGATGTAGCTTTACATTCAGGCTACCCACATCCCATCTGAGAAAAACATTAAGGCAGAAAAGCGAGTAAGACCAAGACAGACCTTGACAAATGAAAATTGAATCTTGGGGTCTCCCAGGAACAGATCCAGCTTTAGGGAACTCTTCAAATACATCTATTTGCCTCCATTCACAACAGACATTTAAAGAAATGCTGCTCCAAGATTCTTGCCAAACAGGCCTGGAAGACAGATGCCTTCTCAATCCCATGGATGTTGTTGTCCCTTTATTCTTTCTCACCCTTTCCAATGATAGCCAGGGTCATTCTATAGATTCAGAAGGACTTCTCAAAGATAATTGTGGTGACTCACTTTTGGCTCAGGCAACATTGGCTCCCCCTACCTTTGAAAATGGCCAAAGACAATTACCACAACCTTCCTCACAGAATGGACTTAACTCACAAAAACAAAGATTGTTTGATACACCCCATCCTGCAACTTCTTCAACCTACTGCCTGGATTATAGAGTTTTAAAACCTTTTATGCACCTGTTTCTGAGGATATGCAGTAGGTATTAAAGGAGACTGAGCAACCTGCTACTAAGAACTCATATATAAATAAGTGGAAAAGATGTTCTATTTGGTGCCAAACTAGGATTATTTTATTTAATTTGCTATGTGGTAACTGGATAGGTGAACTGGTCCAGGGACCCTTTTCAGTACTGACCCGTGATCTCAATGGTTCTACAGTTTGTGTGTGAGTTATTATCCTCTGGCCATTTTTACTTTCTATAAAGATTCAGCTCTTGGCCATCTCTGCTTATTTGCCTATAATCTTCCTTTCCACTCAGCCTCAAATCAAACAGCTTTTGAAAGGAGTTCTGCATATCTGTCCACATAGAAGATGCGTCTCCTTCTTGGCATCTCAACTGTGATCTAGAAGCACATACACTTTTTCCATTTGAAGTTGGTAAACAGTGTTACTCATTGCTCTGCCCTCTGCATTAAGAGTATTTGAGTTACAAACTGTTATGGCAAGTCAGCCTTATCTAATGTTTCTTAAGGATAGGATATCTTTGAGAACAAATCCTTAATGTAAACCTAAAGTGGTTTCAGAGTTTAATTTGAGTCAAGTTATACATCTCCCTGCCTTTTTTGTCCAGATCTAAAAACTAAGAGAGAGAAAAGATTTTACATGCTCGAGATGTCCACAGGCAAGTTAGATACTTTACTGACAGGACTGCAGCTTATTGAGATTAGATCAACTGTTTATTTCCTATGAATGTAAGAAAAAGGGTTAATTACTTTGAAAACAGACAGTTTCCAAATGGTTGTCTCATGTTATTGTTTTTTGTTATTCTCATCATGACAAGTCACTTCTAGGCAAGGTCAAGGCCCATTCTACCTGGGGTTTACTTCGTCTGTCACTTTTTGGAAAGAGGCAGACTATAAAAGTATTCTAGAGCAGCATCTTGGTCCTCTGTGCTTACATTTACAAGCCATTACAAATTAAATTATTTTTTATAGGTTCACAGCATGTTTTTCTTGGATTGTTTTCCAGGGATTCCTGAACTCTGACCCTTCTTTCATTTTCCTTTCTTTCTAAGCACTGGTAATCTACCCATATAGCTTAAAATACTGCACCATTGATCTAATGATGAACACAGTACAACTGTGTAAGTTAACTTACTGTAACAGTAGATGTTCAAATAGATGACTGTTGCAGTAGAGCAACCCTTCTTCCATCCCCCTTGTTTTCTAGTATGTCTTTTGACAGGCCATAGATATTCTATTTAAGTTTTTTTATAACATATATCTAAAAGACAGGGCTCTTGCCACCCTTACTCTGAGGCAAGAAATCCCTGAAGGTTTGGCACAGCAACCATTGACTTTACAGATCTCCTCAAGCCCTTCAGTGGTTACGGCATGTGGTAAGAGCCCATAAAACTTTGGCTATTTATTCTTATCCTCATAATTAATAAATACATGAACTGCAGCTAAATGTTGGTCCCGAGTACACCAAACAAATAAAAGAAAAAAGGTGAACGGTCTGACTACCATGGCCACAGCTGTGGTAGTCAGACCTTTCTTCTTTTTTTCTGGTATTATATATGTCTTTGGCAAGATATAATGCATATAGCTTAGCCACTGTAATAGTAATTTACATAAACACTGACTGTTATGGTAAGTTAACTTGCACAGCTATACATTCCTGGGAATTGTCTGCCATCCTTTGCCCCTAATGAAAACACTTGAGGCTTCTCTGTGGTGCTCAGATCTGTGTAAACATGTTTCTATTCCTACTGCAGGGACTTGTCCTTCACTTTGAGTTTATTTATTTATTTTATTTTTATTTATTTATTTATTTAAATTTGTTGACCGGGAGTGTCCGACTGGGCATGGGTCCATTTTCAGCGGAGGCCCGGGGAGAAAAGCTCCACAGTAAAATAAACAGACAGTAGTTACATTGGATTACATAGCGATTAACAATTTAACATAGAAATTACTTACAACATATTTACAGATGAAGAACATAGCACACCAGTACACAAATAGAATCTTTATCTGTGAAGTACATAACAGGCATTAACAAATGTAACAATGAGAAGTTCCTGCTGTATAATAAGTACTAGGTTTATGAGCATCTGAGCTTGCTATAATCAAGATAGGTAGTGGAGTGGAAAGAAAGGTAGTAGTTGGATGGGGTGGATGATATTAGAGTGGGAGTTGCAAGGGCATAGCCAGCATGTTTTTAGGTGCGCTTTTAATAAAGTTTTGAAGTTGGTGCATGATGGTACGGAGGTAATTGTGGGTGGGAGTGAGTTCCATAATTTGGCTATGAAGCAAGAGAATAGTGCTTCACCAGCAGAGTTATTGGCTTTAGTGATCTGCAAGTGATTTTTGTTGCTGGATCTTAGTGGTCTGGTGGTGCGATAGGGTTGGAGTAGATTCTGGAGGGATGGGACATTTAGTGGATGGTTTACTAGTTTGTGGGTGAGTGAGAGTTGATACCACTGAAGGAGGTGAGGGAGTTCAAGCCAGCCCAGTTCAGCAAGTGAGAGACAGTGGTGACTACGGTAGGATGCCCCTGTGGCGAATTTGGCAATTTTGTTGTAGCAGGTCTCTAGCTTGTTTAGATCACATTGCCTTAGGTTGGTATATACTGGAGAGGCATAAGGTAGGGTGGAGATAAGGTGGGAATTTGCTATTGAAATCTTTGCTACTTTGGTGAGAAATTGTTTATTACTGTATAATGCTCCTAGTTTTTTGTGGACTTTTTTTATGGTCATGGATATGTGAATGTCAAATTTTAGTTTATTGTCTATTTCCACTCCTAGCAATTTGGTGTGTTCAGTTGGGTATATAGTGGTGTTGTCTTTTGCTGTGATGTTAAAGTGAGAGTTGTTTTGAGTATGTTTGGTGGGTTGGAAGATGAGTAGTTTAGTTTTGTTTGGGTTGAGTATTAATTGGGCATCGGATAACCATGTTTCAACAGAGGAAAAGGCTTCCTGTGTGACTTTTTGCAGTTTGGGTAGGGAATGGGCTGAGCAGATGATGGTCGAGTCATCTGCGTATTGGATGAGTGTGCCATGTTTGGTGTCAGAGGCTAGATTATTGGTGTAAACAGAGAAGAGTAGGGGTCCAAGGATGGATCCTTGGGAAACCCCTATGGAGACAGGTAGTTGGGGAGATATGTCATTCTGCCATACAACGGATTGTTGGCAGTCAGACAGGTAACTCTGAAAGTAGTTGGTGACTGATTGTGAGAAGGATAGGTTATTGAGAACAGAGATAAGTTGTATGTGTGGGACCATGTCAAATGCTTTAGATAGGTCTAGGAAAGTAGCAGAGGAGAGATAGCCATTGTTTTTATGCTGAAGGATAGTGTTAGTAAAGGAGAGTAAGGCAGTGGTGGTGCTATGGTTTGGTCGGAAACCATGCTGAGTACTGGAAAGGAGGTTGTTAGTAAGGAGGTAGTCTGAGACCTGAGAGTGTATGCATCTCTCTAGTATTTTGGAGAGTGGAGAGAGAATAGCTATGGGGCAGTAATTGGTTAGTTCTGCAGAGGGTCCGCCTTTGTGGAGGGGAATTATATGTGAGACTTTCCACAATGTGGGAACGTAACTTTCTGACAGAAATCGGTTAATCAAGATGGATACTGGGTAGGCCAGAGCATCAGCTGCGATTTGTAGGTATTCACTTGGGAGGTTGTCTGCTGCTAATTTGGTGGGTTTAAGTTTAGTTAAGAGTTTTTTTTATGTTGGATGTAGGTACAGGAGAAAAAGAGAAGGCAGTGGGGAGATTACTAGTTGAAGGTGTGGGTTGGAGGGGCGGGGGGTTGTGTTGTTTAGCTAGTGATAGTATGGTTTGGGTGAAGTGTGTGTTGAATGAGGTAGCAATATTTTCTGAGGAGTGAGGGATGTTAGGAGGAGGGTACTGACTTTACCTGGGTGGAGGATGGAGTTTATGGAGGACCAGAATTGTTTGGGGCTGTGTTGTGAGGAGTCTAGGGCAGACTGGTAGTATTGGAATTTGTCCTGTTTTATTAGCTTTTTGACTCTATTGCGTAGTTCTAGGAATTTCTGTCTAGCTGAGGGAGTTTTGGTTTTGCGCCAGTGCTCCCAGGCTTTATCCCTGTTTTTCATTTCTGACTTAGTGGTTTTCTGTAGCCATGGGGAGGGTTGAGCTTTGGTTCTGGAAAATCTTATGGGGGCATGGTAATTAAGGATGTTCAGGAAGGTAGTATTAAAAAATTCAACTGCGTCATCTAGACTGAGGTACTTTAGAGCATGCCAGTTACATTCTTTGAGGGATGAGATGAATGTGAGTGGGTTCAAGTTTATTTTTTTACGTATTTGACGATAGATGACAGGTTTAGCTTGGTACAGGTATTTTTTGAGTAGGAATGTTGGGGAGTGATCACTGAGGCTATCTGATAAGCAGCCTGTTATATATGACTGGGGGTTCTTACTGACTAGTATCCAGTCTAGGGTAGTGTGCTTGCTGGAGTTTTTATTTATCCTTGTTGGTGACTGGACTAGTTGGGTTAAGCCATGAAGGTGTACATGATGGGTTGGATTGTTGCCAGAACAGGATTGCCAGTCAATATTGAAATCACCTAAGATGATAGTTTCTTGGGGGAGATGGTGGGTAGACCAGCTGAGGTGGTTTTCTAGTGGAGGGATGTTTTGGCCAGGTGGGAAGTAGCATCCAATTATGTTGATGGTTTTGTTTTGGTTAATTTTGAGGTTGGTATATATTATTTCTTCATTGCCTATTTGTGGAGCTGATGATTTTAAGATCTGGATGTTTAGATGCTGTTTAAATATTATAGCTACACCACCTCCTTTTTTGTTTAGCCAGTCTACTCTTAGTATGCCGTAACCTGTAGGGAGTATTTGCTCACTGGTAATGTGAGGTTTTAGCCAGGTTTCTGTCAGGATGACTATATCTGGGGAGTACAAGTCTATGGTGGCATGGAGTTCATGGACTTTGTTGGATATACTTCTGGACATAACAGAGTGATAACATAAAGACTAGAACTTCTGTCTGGCAAATGACTTGATGGTGGCCAACACATGGTTCAGCAAGACAGGCAGTCAAAGATGACATACAAGAGTGATCAACATGCAATTCAGGTAGATTTCTTCCTAGTATGGAAAGGGCATTGGGTGGAGTCAGAGACTGCAAAACCATCTCCAGTGAAACAGTATATCCATAGCATAAACCACTGGTGGCAACAATCAGCTACAAGCAGTGGGAGGAAAATGCACTAAGGTCAGCAGAGACTGGGCTCAAGACATGGAAATTGACTGGAATGAAATCACAAGATTTCAATTAAATACTCAGGACTCTAGCACCTTGGAAAAATGAGGAAATGGTGGATCTGAAGAAGAATGGCAGCATTTCCAAACAGTATGTGTGAGGAGTGTAGAACAGGTATGTGGCTGAGCCAGGAATGCATATACAATATATAAGAAAAGCTGGTGGAAAAATGCAGACATCCATGAACTTATCAAAAGAAATAATGAGTGCTGGAAAACATGGGAGAAAGAAAAGACTAACCAGGCTAAGAAGGAATACTGGTTGTCTAACAAAGAGGCTAAGAGGGCAGTCATAATAACAAAGAGCAAGGCATCAGAGGCACTCATCAGCTTCTGGATAATGACTTAGCAAATGGCACAGATAAACTCTACCTTGGTGTTAAAGCAAAAACAGAAAGATGAAGAAGATAGCTTTTAGACACCATTCAGTAAGGATGATAGCAACAACCTGCTCACTAGTCCACAAATATCAAAAGGAGATGGAAGGAATACTTCCAGCAATTTCTGAATTTTGTACTTCCGCAGAAGTAGCCAGTGATGAAGAGGAAAGAATAACCTACCATGTAGGAAGTAAAAACAACACTAAGGAATATGAAGTCAGGGAAAGCAGCAGGCTCAGATGACTTTACAGCAAATATCATCAATATATTGGGTGAGTTAGGGGAGAAATGGCTCTAAAGGGTACTCATAGGTTCATAGGTGTGTAGTAGGCTAATGGCCATGGAGCCTTTACAAGCCTAGCCCAAAAAAATTGCCCAGGCACTGTGCCACCTGATGTTAGTTCACAGTGCAAATAGCAGTTTAGACTAACTGTTTTTTGATAATAACTCCCGAACACACAAAAATCTTTTAGCACAGTGACTTAGGCAAAAGAAAGTAGATAGGGTTGTTTCCAAACTTAGGGAGCCTATAACAAGAAAAATAACTCAAGTAGAGGTATTAGAGATATTTTGAAAATGTGTATAAAGCAGAAGTATGTCAAATCAAGAAAAAACACAAATGTAAATGTTAATGGAAGATTTAAGTATGCCAAGGTTAGAAATAGATAAGGTTCAGCAATTAACAGTTAAGAGATGAGCTAAAAATGTTGACATTTAAGAATCTGCACAAAAGTTCCAGGAACAGATGGTATTCCTGTGAAAGTTTGAATCTAGGAGGGAAGAAAGTGATAAAGATCTGAAAGGTCTTGATTAACAATATTTTAAAAGAAGGGGAAGAACCAATATCCTGGAAGAAAGCTGTGGTGGCTGTAATACCTGAAGACGGTATAGACCTATCAGACCCAACTTCATATAGGCCTGTTTCAAGTTTAAGTCATGATTATAAAATGTTTATAATAGCTAAAGAATAGCAAATGTTGCCAGAATTGATAGATATGGATCAATGTGTTTTTGTGGAGGATAGGCAAACATTTGACAACATTAATGGAACAATAATGATAGAAGGTAAGAAAATACCAATGTTGTTGGTGGGTCTTTATGCAGATAAAGCATTTGACACAGTAAGCTGGGATTGTATGAACAACGCAATAGAAGTTTTTGTATTCCCTGATACAATGATAAGGTTAATTAGGAGGATATATGAGGGATTGAAGGCAAAAATGAAAGTGGGAGGGTTCCTATCGGATAAGTTGTGCCTGAACAGAGGAACCAGGCAATAATACAAAGACTGAGAAACTGGAAACTCTTGTTTATGGATATGGTTAGCAAAGTAAAAGCAGTGAAAATATTTTTCGTAACTTTAGTTTTATATATATATATATATATATATATATATATATATATATATATATATATATATATATATATATATATATATATATATGTATATATACACATACACACACACATGTATTTTATATATATATTGTATATATATATATATATATATATATATATATATATATATATATATATATATATATATATATATATATATATATATATATATATATAGGCCAGTTTTTATTAACCATAGGAGAAGTTGTGAACAGTAATTATTAAAGAGTTGAAGGATTTTATCTGGGAGGGGAAGAGGGCAAGGGTCAAGTGGGATAAGTCATTTCTTCCATCTGAACATGGAGGTTTAGGATTCCCTGGTTTGAATGGATATTTTAGAGATATACAATTAAGGCTCATATAAAAACCACAAGCAGAAAGTTATAATACAAAGGAGAAATGGATGATGATGAAGCATGGGAGAAATTCAAGAAATAAGGAGAGAGTGGGATTCTGGATACAAATCCTTAATGAAAATAATGACAGCCATATGGAATATTATATTCATAAAATAGCAGAAGTATTCTAAGAACTAAACCAACACAAGAATGCAGAAAGGAGATTCTGCCAATAGGGATGACTGCAATTAGGGGTACAGAGAATAGGTAAGAGAGGGCTGGAATTTACTGAAGAAAATTGGCAAAAGAACCGTTTTGAGAGCAAATAACTGAAGAAGGAAAGGTAATAGAATGGGAAAAGGCCAGGAAGACATTTGGACTGCAGGCTAGAAACTGCCTTCCATATCAGGGATTGATATCAGAGTATAGGCAAAGAGAAAGGGATATGGGAATCCTAAACGAAAGACATGTTCTGGTAGAGCTTTTAGATGAATCAAGAACAGACACTGTTGTTAAAAAAACAAATGAAAAAGATAATGTAAAATATTGTACAATGACTACAGGAATCAATCAGAGGAGGTCAGAAAACATTGGGAAGAGACTGGATAAGCAATTCACAAGGAAACAATGGGGGGAATATGTCTCCCAAATAAGTAACACATTCTAGAAGATTTTGGATTTTTGTTTGGAAGTGTTTGCATAGGTATTTTTATTCCCCAAGCAGACTCCAAGTCATTTTTCTTCAGGTAGATGGCAAATGTTGGAGGTGTGATGGGGAAGAAAGAGGTAACTTGGACTATTTATTTTGGGAGTGTAATGAGTTGGCAGAATTTAAAAATTCCCTACAGAGTACTCTGTCAAAGGTATTGGGTGAGCAAATGGGTGTAACTAAGAAAATTGTTTTTTTTTTGAGCTGGGATACAAGATCTGAATTTCCTAAGCCTTGTTAAGTTCAATTCTGGTGGCTGCCAAAACACAAACAATTATTAGAAAATGGAAATCAAAGTCTAAACCAACTGTGTTTGAAGTAGTGAATATTATAACAGAGATGAACAGGAAATGAGATCTGTAGAAAAAGGTAGGAGCAAATTACTTTGTAAAAAATTAAAATTGTGGGGACAATACATGCAAAATAGTGTTGTAGAGGAGGAGTGTTGCAGGAAATGAGCAATTTATGTAATGTTGGATTGATGATAATTGTAACCTGACTATATAGCTTTACTTAATTTTTCCTTATTACTACTACTGAAATTGTTTAAAAATCAGACTCTTAAATAACGTAAATTATATCTATCTGTTATATGTTTTGCTGCAAATGAAGCTTTAAATTGTATATACCTACATTTTACTGTATATGGAGCTTTTCTCCCCAGGCCTCCACTGTTTATGACCTAGTGGACTTTTCTGGTCAACAAATGTCAATAAATAAATAAATATGTCATATATGTTTGTAATTAGGAACACATTAATATGGTCTGTTTTCTTTGATATAAATGTTTGTTTTCTTATGTCTTAAGTGACAGTACAATAAAGGTGTTAAAAAAGAAACACCTACAATATATACACTTTGGGTTTTGTTTTCTACCCAATTTGCTATCCATCTTACCACACTAGGATCTATTTGTAATGTATTCAGTTTACTAACTATGCTAATATGGAGGATGGCGTCAAATAGCTTGTGAGCATCATGATTCCTATCAATAGCTTGTGTAACCCTTTTGAATATGGTAACCAGATTCATTAGACAGGATCTTCCCTTGACAAAGCCAGACTGCTGTGGGTCCTGCCTGATGATATTTTTAATACCATAGTTTATCATGCCAGTTATAATATGTTCCACGGCTCTGCAAATAAGACTCATTAGGTTGATGAGCCTGTAATTCACTGGGTCAGTGGTGGTGCCACCCTTGTGGAATAGCATCACTACTGCTGTTCACAAAACCTCAGGGACAATGCCAGTGCCTAAACTTAGGTTCCTATTCATTTGGTCCATCCAATGCAACTAGTGGGTCTGCAAGGCACTTATCAGATCCAGTTTGGTATTACCAGTGCTCCGACCTCAAGCTCCTTTAACGTTTCCCTCCCATAATCCCCTGGTGCAACTAATATCCGCAAATTTCATTTTCCACTTTAACAAATGGACAGAAGTCATGGCTAAGCTACGTGCTACACCTCAGTTCATATGGTTAATGATACTATTACTTTATTTTAATTAAGTATTACTAGTAGTGAGCTCCTAATATTTTGTCAGTTTACTTTTACTGGTGTTCAATGCTTTAACATATTTTTTCTTAGTTTCTCACTTTGTGTATGCAGGAGGTGTACTGGCTTCTGTCATATAGTTATCCTAGGATACTCAGAGACTGCTGTACCTTACTGTTCCTCTTTCTTCTTCTGTAGTGTTAACCACTCTTTCACTGATAGGCTTTATACCTTGTGTGTTGGTGCTGGCTTTTCTTTACATTTAGTGAAAGGGATAACTTAGAGAAAAGCTTTAGAAAATGTGCCAAATTCAGGCACATGATTCCACCCAGGACCCCCAAGAGCTTTGCGTGGTGTGCCCTGGGGCCAGAACATCTTTTCTGATCGCTTCTCTATTTGTGGGGCTTTTGTATGTTTCTTCCTTTCGGACTGTAGAAGTAAGTTAATCTTAAAAAGGTTGCTTCCTGCAGATCAGGACGGGAATAAGCCCAAGAACGAAAAAGAAAGAGAAAAGGACAAGACAAAAAAGAATGCACAGGATTCAGAAGTTAGGAAGAGAAAAGCAGATGATGCCAGACCTTCTGTGGCAGCCAGAGTGCTGAGACTGGAGTCAGTCTCAGGTATGAGTCAAGAAAAAAACTTCCTCTTCTTTGTCTGTTCCCCATAAGGAACCTATTCTAATTGCAAACAGGTTATCTAAGCAACAAGACAGCTGACCATTATCTGAGAGCATTTTTGAAGACACAAATTGAGGTTTCAACCTGTCCATCTTATCTTCAAGGGTGGATTGGGCTGTCCCTTCCTCACTCATTTATGCGCCTTCCCTAGTTCATATATCAGCAGGAGATGTTTCTGAGCCAAGATATTTCCTGGAGCCTGTGTGCTCTGATCCAACTCACTTGGTGCCAAGACTCGCAACATTGACCGTGTCTCAGAGTTGACCTCTAAACTCCATATCTTCTGCACCATCTTTAGTAACAATGTATTTGGTACCTTTTTTTGGTGTCAGACTCTTCGGCTTTTGAGGTGTTAGCACCAATCTCCTCCTCGAGGCCCTACATTCTATCACTCGCCTCCAACTAGGGGGGGTGGACTAAAGCAGCATCAGGTGGGATCCTTGATTCTGATGGATTTGGATCAGCCTTCAAGGTTATGGAGAAGATTTCCTTTTTGTCTAGATCATTGGTACTGGCTCCATTGGTGTTGACTCCTCCCTCTGATACCCTGCAAATTATGTCTTATCCTGTTCATCAAAGGTTCCACTGTTAGAGCAAATTTCCTCAAAAGAAAACTGTACCAGTTCATTTTGAGTCCTCTGAAGAGTTGGATGTCCCCTTTCTGACATTCCAAGAAAGACAACATGCAAGGCAAGAGAGGCACATTAACTCTCTGACTAAGTCTCTCATCTTGGACACCAGATTGAATTATTATGACAATTTCCTCCACTCCCATTCAAAGGATGCCTGTGAGATCCTAGAACTGAAAACAGAGTGGCTCATGGACCACAGATTTGCCTTCTCAGGAAGAAGTGCTAGAGGACTGTTGTTCTGTACCCCCTACCTCTTTGGTGGTCCCTTCTTCTGACTGACTGACTGACTGACTGACTGACTGACTGACTGACTGATGGTCTGACTGACTAAGAAGCCAGTTAAGATTTTCAGAACATCAGTGGCTAGGCAGTTTTGATCCAAGGGTCCTCTGGTAGACTGCCTAATCATAGCAGCCACCACTAAGGAATAACTGTCTGATGAAGTTGCTGCTGTCAGTCTGCTTATGGGGTCTAGAATGATGGACAGGATGAATACCTCAGTTTCCTTTGCCCTGTGAACATTGAATTATGCTACTCATGTAAATCAATTCCAAAGATACTTGGTGGAACAAGCTTTAACCTCTTAGACAAAGCCACCTACACCAGAATCTAGGAAGCAACTAGAAATTACACTGTACTGCACACTATATTAAATATCACCAGCCTCTTCACGCAGCTCATGTATAATGCTCATGCATAATACAGCAGATGGAGTGGCCCATGCATCGAACACAAGCATTATGATGATTCTTCTTGCCTGGCTCCATCTTTGAGTCTTTGTAGATAATTTTAAGGCATCATTCAAAACAACTGATCTTATGTTGTCAGTTTTCATTCATTCCTCAGCAATTGCATTTGGATCCCATCCTCGGATCTAATTCAGCCATTACTAAAGCTCGTAGCCACTAAAAAACCTTCAGGCTCCTCCCTTTCCCATAATGCACCAACCCTAACACTGCTCAGATCTTGTTTGCTGCTTTAGCATGAAGATGTGGTTACCTTAACTCTTTTTGAATTCAGATAAGTGAATTTTTCATATAATTATTTAATTTTATATTCTTTACTCTTTATACCTCCCTTTCTACACTTTTGAGTGTACTTATCTTGCCATTGCTGGTAGTTCTACCTTTTATACCCTTTTTTAGGGTAATCTTACCATCGCTGGGATTTTCATTCAAACTTTCTTACTTTTGTCCTTGCTAATAGCATAGAAAAATGTCTGAGAAATCCCTCTTGGGGTTTAATTCCACTTTCTGACTCTCACACTTTATTTGTGAATTGTTTAGGGTCTCAGCACCTAAATACTGAATGCAAGATTTCTGAGGGATTTAATTCTAGGGCATTGGCTGGCAGGAAGAATAAATTATTATTAAAAGGAATGCTTCCTTCTTCCTTTTCCAAAGAATTATCTGGAGATCAACCCCCTAAACAAAAGGCAAAAGAGTCTTCCAAGGTTTCTGGATCCTCTACACCATCCTTGGATCCTACCACTGAACCACTGAGGAAAAGCCAAGAAATCAAATCTGAAAGCTGCTCCTGCATCAGCATCTGACAATAAGTCAGCTTCATCTGATCCAACTTTATTGGATCCAAAGCTGTTACCAAAAACAACATATTCCCCTTCCTTGGATCTGGTACCATCCTACATACCTTCTCCCTTTCGAGAAATACATTGATGCTCAAGATCCCCATCATTGGCATCTTCTTGTTCTTCCAGGAATCTCATGGAGGCAGATGTGGACAGGATGATGAGGAAGTTTGTCTTTGTGCAAATACAGATGGGAGTTATTCTGGCTCTTAGCCATCAGGTCAGGAAGCATCTATAAGCACTACACCACCTTTTTCAGCTCCTTCACCAGTCTGACCATTTTGGTGCCCTTGGATCGGAGTCTTCTGGGACCGTAGACTTTTGATCCAAATACCTTAGTTTCTTTGGATATGAAGTTTACTCTGAATGCCCAACCTCCTACAGTTTTGAAAATGAATTAGTCTCATAGCTGAGGTGACCCTGTAAGATCTGAGGTGTTACAGTCGAATCTGTAGTTTTTGGAGTGATCTCTACTCCTCAGAGCTATGGCACTGGATAGCTCAGCTCTGACCTCTGCCTCGGGTGGGTTGCCTTCAGGACAGAGGGAGCCGAAGGGTCAGAAGCTTGGCTTCTCGGCTCTATCGGCTTCCTTCTCCTCAGAGTGATCTGCCTTTGAAGTAGTGGAGAGGGTGTTTTCTGCTCCTACAGGATGGACGGTTCCTTCCTCCATAGATTATCCATCTGGGTCACACATATCTTTGCACATTGAGCCTCATTATCCTGGTCTACAGAGACAGCCTACCAAAAGTCTCCAGGATACCTAGCAGGGTATTGCCATTTCTTCCGGTACCTCTCCAGAACATCCCATGAAAAGGTCCTTAGAAAGAGGAAGTGCAAGAAGAGACACTTGGATTCCCCTCAGGAGTCCCTCACCAAAGACACTGATTTTGGTGACGGGGAAGAGTCTCCAAGATCACCACCTGAAGACATCCTTGAAATCCTAAAGCAAAGAGGTGGTTGGTCAGCCCAAAAACCCTTCCTCAGAGGAGTCAGTGTTCCTGGAGGCATTTGGGTCTGGCCCATCTACCTTCTGGGTAACTTCATCCACTGACAAGCTCATTGATTTGGTCTCCTGGCAGGTGTAGAAGGAACCTGAAACAGTTGAACCAGTCCCCAGGAAACCAGATTGGATTCTTGTACTACCTGTATGCAAGGAATATTGGAGCAAGGGAGTGCCAGTAGATGCAATGGCCATGACAGCAGCCACTAAAAAGGAACTCATGGAACAGAGTTCCTCTGTCCATTCCCCTAACAGAGCTTCAGCAACATTTGCTGTCAGATCACTGAACTACCTGGCCCATTTCACAAGGATTCAAAGGGATTTGATAAAAGAACTATCAAATTTCCTTTCAGGAACCACCAGTGTTGAGGCTCAGGCTTCTGTTTCTTACTCATCCATGAGACTTATCTCACATGTGTTTGAAGGTACCTCAAGGGTAGTGGGTTTAAGCATATTCATAAGGAGGCATGCCTGGATGTGCTTGTGTGATTTTGCAGAGCCCTTCAAGTCCTCATTTGTCAGTGCTGCTTTTGACAGCAGTTCTCTGTTTGGCCTGAAAGTAAAAGACATACTCTTCATATGTGAGGAGGATGGAAAGACCCTCTCTGCAGTGGGCATATGTTTTTCAACTCCTCAAAGAACCCTCTCAAAGAATCAGCAAGGTGATGGAAAAAAAGTGTTTCAAGAAGTCCCAGCATCCTTTCCAAGATCCATGTGGAGATAGTTCCCCCAGGTGCAGAGGAGGGAACTCAAATGGAGAATGCCACCAATGCAGCAGAATGGACTCACAGAACCAAGGGTATAGAGATTCTTTATCTGATAGACCCTATCAGTGCTTCTAAAAGAAGGCCTGATTGTCCCCCTCTGGAGGTAGTCGGGGGTCATTTTTCTCTGCACCAGAGAACCTAGCTAGAGATCACAAAAGGTACATGGGTACAGAGAATTATATCCAGAGGTTATATAATTCCCTTTTCCCTTCCACATCCAACTCTATACAAACTTCCTGATGTACCACCCAGTCAGAGGTGATCAGCAGCAATACAGCTTCAAAAGCTGCTAGAAAAACAAGTCATCCAGGAAGTCCCACCAGACCAAATAGAATCTGGAACTTACTCAAGATTATTTTTAGTTCCAAAGAAAACAGGGGACTTGAGACCAGTTTTAGACCGCAGTATCTGGAATAAGTCAGTTCAATATACAAAGTTTCATATAGTTATGGGTCAGTCCAATCTGTCCTTTTTGAGCAAGGATAATTGTGTGTACACAACAGACCTTCATGATGCTTACTATCATATAAATATGAACCAACAATACAGAAGGTATCTATGCTTCCAACTGGAAGCCAGTCACTATCAGTTCAGGGCACTGCCCTTTGGCCTCCCCACAGGTTTACATCAGTTTGTTGAATGGGTATTCAGCGAATACCCATTCATCAAACACCTAATTATTGAAGCCGCATTTCAGCGAATGGCAACTTTTAACCGTGGCAGAGAAGCAGTTGGCCAACCAAGCAACTGCAAAAAAAAAAAGCAAAGTTTAAAACCTGCCAAGTTGGAGGGCTACATCCAACACCCCCCCCCCCCAGTGTGGGGGCTGCTTCCCTCACATCCCCCCTAACTAAATATACCAACTCCAAGATTGCACTACAGTCAGGAAAAGGCCAAATTCCAGACGGTGCTCAACCACTGGTTTGCCCTACATAAAAGCCGCTGTTCACTGAAATGTGGCTTTGATAATTAGGTGTTCAACAAATGGGTGTTTACTGAATACCCATTTGACAATATGATAGGGACCCCCTCCTCACATCCCCCCAGGGTGTTCACCAAATGCATGGCAGTGGTAGAAGTTAATTTCATACTACAGGGATTCGGAGTGTTTCTGTATTTCAACAACTGGCGCATTACTGCCCCGACCAGGCATCTACTACTAAAAGTGTGGGATCAGCTGCTCCAGACTTCCTCCAACCTGGGGATAACTATAAACTACAACAAGTCTCATTTGGAACCATCTCAAACACTGGAAGTTATAGGAGCAGTGTTCAATATGGAATCAATGACAGCTTCTCTTCCCATCTCAAGAGGACTAACTATCAGATTCCAGGTCAAAAATAATCTTCATTACCACAATTTCAGCTTGATTGATTCCACAAGCCCTAGGGTCAATGTCAGCAGTCATAATTCTAGTTCCCCTTTTAAGATTGCATATGAGAATTCTTCAATGGATACTGTTAAAACAATGATCAATTTTTTTATCACCCAATGTCAGCCCAAATAAAAATAACCCGTGCCACCTTTGGTGGTAGATTTGATGAGATCAACTTTTACAATATTGTCCCTTCATTCTCCCTCAACCCAAGGCCATAGTGACCATGAATGCATCCCAAAATGGGTGATGGGACACTTCCTGGGAAAAACAGAGGCCAAAACATCTATCACTGTTCTAGAAATGAGAGCAGTGCTCTTAGGGTTGCAGGCATTCTAAGACACTCTCCCTTTCAGGACAATTGTGATTCAAACAGACAACATGTCAGTAGTTTGGTACATCAACAGACAAGGGGGAGCCAGATCTTACCCCTTGTATCGAGAAGCCCTCAGGATATGGCAATGGGCGATCACTTCCAACTTCTTTTTAATAGCAATGCACATTGTTAGGAAGTCCAATGTGATAGCAGATAAACTGAACAGGTCCATTTTACTATCTCACAAGTAGTCTCTCAACAAAAAAGTGACAGATATGATTTTCAGTCAATGGGGCAAGTTTGCTGCAATCTTTTTGCATATCCCCTAACCAACAAGTGGAGCAACTTCTTCCCCCTCATTCCCCCCACAGGAGGAATCACCAAGAGAAGCTCTGCTCCATGATTGGGCCCCCAGTCTTCTCTCTGTATATCCACTGATTCCCCTAATTCCCAAATTTCTACAGAAAGATACCAGTTGAAGAGCAAGGTTATCCTCATTGCACCTTATTGGCCTCAACAGATTTGGTCCACCTTCCTTTGGTCTCATCTGCTGCACCCACCTTGGATTCTAGATCCAGTTCCAGACTTCCTGTCTCACCTGACAGGCATAACACAGCTGGATGTTTCAAACCTCAAGCTAATAGCATGGTTCACCAATTCCCTTGATAGCCAGACAACTGAAATTCTCTTCTCCTGTTCGCCATATACTTTTATCTTACCATAAGGCTTCCACAAGAAAACTTTACAGAAGCAAATGTAAAAGATTTGCTTTTTATGCAAAAATACATTGACTCCTTTTCAGCTCCTGTACAAGGTGTCTTGGAATTTTTGGGAATAAGTTTAATGAGGGAGCTAGGTCATCAACAATTAGAGCCCAGTTAGCAGCAATTTCTAATTTTCACACTGGATTTGACAATTCCTCCTTGACTTTATCTAAACTCTGTAAAGCCTTTTTAAGGGGCACCCTCCTGCTCAGACCACCTTATAAAGATCCTACTCCACCATGGGACTTAAATTTGGTACTACAAACCTTAATTCAATAACCCTTCAAACCAGCAGCTAAATATGAAATTAAATTCTTGACCTAGAAAACTATTTTTTAGTGGCCATTACTTCTGCTAGAAGAATCTCAGAAGTTCAAGCTTTATCATCTAAACCTCCTTACTTGATTTTTCATAAGGATAGAGTGACATTATTTACCAACACTTCTTTCCTTCCTGAAGTGGTGTCAGAATCCAATATCAATCAGTCAATTAATTTACCATTTCTCTTTCCAAATTTCCAAACAAAGATGAATATATGTTATATTTATTATGCTTTTATTTACATAGAATAAAAGAAATCAGTAAGACAGATGAATTATTTGTATCCTTTGCAGATTCAGAATTAGGAAAATCAGTTGCAAAGGTCACTTTACCCAAATGGCTGATGGATTTCATAATGTTTATTTACAAGTGGGCCTAACCTTACCAAAACCTATAAGAGCACATTTGACTAGGTCTAATGCAACTTCCATGGTATTTCTTTCTAAAGCTGCTGTGATGATGAGAATGATGTGATGTAGTGCCAGTTATGCCAGGAGAAGTACAGCAGTGAATGTGTAACATATGCCAGCATAGCTAACAGAAGTTTTGTAATGAATTATATGTCATTTGTACATCAAGCTGATTAGTACAGGTGTTTGTGTTGAAAATATATTTGTAAAGGTGCTTGTGTTAAAAGTGTACCAACAGTGGGTCTTGCTGGACAGAAAAGAACTACACTTGTATGTCAGACTGTATTGTAACTGTTAAAATGAATATATTGTAACAGAATACTGGAAGAGAAGAGGTTAATTTCAGTCCAGCTAACTTTGAAAAATAGTCTGGAATTAAATTACCTGGTTTAGGCCATAAAGATTGTATCTTACAGTCCTGATTACAGCCAGAGATAAAATGTCTGTGAAAACCAGGACTAGGAATCCTACTGTATTGTCCTTAGGGGTGAACTAATTGCTATCCTGGGAGGATGGAAGTTTTGAAATGGTTTTATAACTTCCAGATGCTATAACACATTTTAGCAAAGTGCCATGTGTGTGCATGGTAATGCATATGTACTAGATTCTGGTTCAGTTTCTAGTAAAGGTAGGTAGTGTAGGGACCAGATGTCAGCTAACCAGATGTATGTGATGTCATTCTGTAATCCAGCACTGAAATGATGTTTTAATACAGTTTTTGAAACCTGACAAAGAAGGATCACTCATCCAATTCATCTTGCCTTGCTTTACTAAGTAACCAGGGAATAGTAATTCTGTAGATCAGTCAGAAAAATATAGTGAGATTAGTTAAGTATGGTTTTCTGTATCTGTGTGAATCTACCCATCTGTGGTATTTTTACTATTTCCTGTGATTGAAACTCTGGTGTTTATTGTAAATAGACATTCAATATTTTCATGTTTTTATTGATTATTAAATATATATAAATATTTTAACCTTTGAGAGTATTTATAATTATTTGGTGACACTGTGGCTGTTCCTGAAAGCCTTGCTGTTTGATCAACATCACCATTGGTATTGGTAATAATTTCACTCAGTATAATTGGGCATCCTGACAAGATCCTTAGAGTAGCTCTTTGTGGCTGTTCAGGTGTTGGTAGAGTGACTTTATAGTCTGTGTAAATTGGTACCAGCTTGGTACACACCCAGGTAAGTGTGTGTGAGTGTGTCTGTGTGTGTGTGTGTGTGTGTGTGTGTGTGTGTGTGTGTGTGTGTGTGTGTGTGTGTGTGTGTGTGTGTGTGTGTGTGTGAAAATTAAATCTCAAAGTGTATGTGTGTCAGCTACTTGGAACAGGGACACAGAGCACTGATTTCACAGAGAGGGTGGTGGAAGACTTAGCTTGGAACACCCGGCTAAGGACTTAACTCTACAGCTGTGTCAGTGGGGAGTCTTATTTGGAGATAGAGAGGGAAACCCAGCCCCAGGACAAGAATGTGTTTTCTGTGTGCTATTAAGGGAAACTGTGCTTGGTGCAGAAAGCTGCATCTGGAAATACTGTGTGTATCCATTTTTGCTCCAAGTGAACATTCCTCACTGGTGTCTTTGGTGAGGATTGAAACTTCTTGATTACTGGCCCAGTGGAGGAATGCCACAGCATCCATGGGTGATATATGTGCAGCTGCAATCTGAATGAATCCTTATACTTGTATCACTCATTACAAATTGGATCTGGTTTCTAGGGGAGGAGCAGTCTTTGGCTTAACTATGCTGAGCAACATCTTTCCTTAGAGTCCATCCAATAATTTAGGTAGCTGGGCACTCTCTCCCAATTGTTGAGGAATGAATGAAAATTGACATCAGATAAAGAAGTTATATTCCCACCATAATGTTCCAGCTGTGTTGTCCATTTTCATTCTTCCTCAACTTCCCACCCACCAACCACCTTTTCTTACCTTGCTTTTGGAAGAATGAGAGGCTATAAGGACACAACCACTGTCCTTCAGACTGAGCTCCAGATAGGTTCTATATAATATATGTGTATATATATATATATATATATATATATATTTACATATCGATATATGTATAGATTCAAACCCCTAGTGCCTAAGGACCCAGTCGGCTGTTTTTCTACACAAACAGTCTTTTCACCCCACCTGTCCTTACCTCAAATGGCTCAATCTGTGCTGAAAAGAAACTATCATCCTGAAAACTAAAAGAAAAGCATTCCTGCACTGTCCCTTGCTAAGGAAAAGGACTGCAAGGTCTTTCCACCCCACCTGTCCTTACCTCAAACGGCTCAGTCTGTGCTGAAAAGAAACTATTATCCTGAAAACTAAAAGAACAGCATTCCTACACTGTCTCTCATTAAAGAAAATGACTGCAAGGTCTATATCTTAAGTGTAACTCTTGTGCTAATAGATTGCTTGGCCGAAATGGGTCTACAGCTAGCCTAGGGTCCATAGTGAAAGATAGGTTAATAGTCTTAGACTCCCTAGTCAGGCTGCTGTAATAAGTAATAAAATAAGCATTCTACAGCACAAACAACCTGTATAACATGTTCTCCCTGCTCACTTCATCTCACAGTTGCTAAAGAAATAACAAATATCTGTACAAAATTCAGGTTAAAAGCTTGCTTACTCCCAACAGTCAGTAAAATTGTCTGGCTAAACTACAGACGTTGTTTAATACAATAATTGAGTAAAACACAGCTCACTTTCAAAAGAATTGAGTAAAACTGAGTAAATTGCAGACACTTTAAAAAGAACTGAGTAAAAACACTGTAAAGCTGTATTCTTTAAGCCTGCATACTCACAGACCCTGAAAATCCTTGTAGCTTGGTATAGCCCGCTCTGTTCACCCTCGCTTAGCTCAGGTTCACTCCGTGCCCCACTCTGCCCCCAAATCTCACCCTCCCCCCAAATTCCACCCACTCCACTAGTGCTAAATTTAAGCCCAATAAACCACTACCCCCTCCTACAACCTATAATAGATAACCCACACCTCCATACACCACCCCCATACACCACCCCTTCCTGCCAACAACCTTCTTAATTCTTCACGCACATTCCTTACCAAGAACCACTACTATCAAGATGAGACCAATTATGTTCCACTTAGTTATATTTCCTGGGCTATATCTCCTCACCATCTACGAAAACCAGCCCTATCTTGGCTTTCACCACCCCATATCTCACACCATCGCTGCTCCCACCTTGAGTGAATCAGACCAACCCCTAGCTCACTACAAACCTGTCCTCTCCACTTTTAACAACCACCAACTAACTAGACCTTGGTCCATCTCCCCCAAAACTAGATATTATCATAAAATAATAAGTAAAGCACTGAAACTAATACTCACTGTACAATTTACTCTGATGAGAGATGGAGACATCCACCCTAACCCTGGACCCACCCTTCCCAAAAGCTCCCAGTCCACTACCACCTTCAACATATGGCCAAGTTCAAGGTCCCCTAACTCTCTCCTGACCTGTCACCTAAACATCAAAAGTATTAACAGTAAGGTCCATAGTCTTCATGCCCTTCTAGCCACCTACTCACCTGATGTGCTATGTCTTACAAAAACCTGGCTAAAACCAGGAACTAAAAATGATAAGGTTATCCCACCAGGGTACTACATACGTAGACTATACCAAAACACCAGGAAAGGTGCAGGAGTAGCAGTTATGTTTTAAAACACAATAGATGTCACACTAGCCCCACAACAACCCCCCCCCCTTGTTCAATAATGCAGACGCTCTAGTTAGCAAACTATAACTTAACAAAAGTAAATATATAGTCATAGATTCATAGGTTCATAGGTAAGTACTAGGCTATCAGCCCTAGGGCCTATATAACTCTATCCAAAAAGGTACCCTGGCTTTCACCACCCAAGAAAATTATTTTCCTGTGCCCCTGTCAAGCAGAGCCACAGAGGTGATCCTCAGGGTGAATTTCCTATTTCCCATCCAGTCATCAAGATTTTTCTTGAAGAGTGCTAACGAGGAGCTTTGTTTGATATAGATAGGTAGTTTGATCCAGAGTATGGGAAGTCTCTGGGACAGGAATCTATCCCTCCAGCATGTTCTGTTTATTGTGGTGACAAGGTTTAGGTCCCTAGAGCATGTAACTCAGAGGGATTGGGATTTCTTTAAATGGAGCATGTCCAACAGCGTTGGGTTTGACATAGCTTTGTATGTTAGGCAGAGATCGCCTCTGAGTAGGCGATATGCGGCGGAGTAAAGCTGGAGTTTTTTGAGACGGTCTGCATAGGGCATCTGTTTGAGGCTGGTAATCCTCTTTGTGAGGTATTTCTGTGGCTTTTCCAGTTGTTGTAGATGTCTTGTGAGGAACATACCAAAAGGGGTGTTGTACTCTATAATAGGTCTAATGAGTGATGAGTAGAGGGAAACAATAACCTCTTTTTTTCCTGGATGAGAAACCTTTTGTGATGAGGTGTGCCATGTAGAAGGATTTCCTGACTACTGTGGCGATGTGATTATCAAAGGAGAGACTACTGTCCACCTGTGTCCCAAGGTCTCTTATCACACTTTCAGTGTTAAGTAGACTACCACCTATGTAGAAGCTCATGAGTACAGAGTTTTTACCAAAGGGGATGACAATGCACTTTTTGGCATTGAGCTTGAGGCCATGGCTTTGACACCAGGCATCTGTCTCAGTGAGGCCCTTTTGTAGGATGTCCACATCGTTAGAAGTTTCAATTATGGCTCCTAGTTTGCAGTCATCTGTGAACTTTGTTAGCCAAAGACCTTCTGTGTTAGCCTGTACTTCAGAAAAGTAGATGCCAAACAGGAGAAGACCCAGGACTGAACCCTGTGGTACTCTACTTGTCATTGGTCTGAAGTCGGATTTGGAGTCTGCTACTTTCACATTGTGGATTCTATCAGTGAGCCAGTTGGCAGCCCATCTTGTGACATAGGGATTTATACCTAGTTTAGTGAGTTTATCTATAATTCCAGAGTGGGGGGTGGTGTCAAAAGCCTTGACGAGATCTAGATAGGCTGTGTGAACCACCTTACCCTCGTCTATGGCTTTGGTGACTGCTTCAAAGAAGTCTATCAGGTTTAGGAGACATGATCTGTCTTTTACAAACTCTAACTGGATGGGGTTCAGAGTTTGGAGATTACCAATCTCTTTGTTTATAAGTTGCATGATGATACGTTCCATGGCCTTGCAGATCAGGCTCATTAGGCTAATGGGGCAGTAGTTCCCGGGGTCCGTGGTGGTTCCCCATTTGTGGAGTGGGATAACCATCACTGTTTGCCATTCACTGGGTACAAAGCCTGAGGTGAGGCAATGATTGAACATGGTGCTCAGGTGGGATGCCAGTTCATTCTGTAGTTCATGTAGAACGCAGCCTAGAACGCAGCCTGTGATGTTGTCAGGTCCCATGGATGCTGCGTTCTTGGCTTTGGAGAGTGTGGTTTTTACCTGTGCAGCTGTGATTACTGGAACTTTGCATTCTTCTGTTATAGAGATGGGCCCTTTAGGAGGTGGGGGGGGTAAAGTTAGCACTGAACCTAGCTGCCAGGATGTTGGCAATATCAGTTGGTTCTGTATATTTAGTGCCATTGTCCTGTAACTCAGAGCAGATCTGAGTGTTGCCATTGAGATTCTTGACATAGCTATAGAATGCTTTGTGGTTGTCTTTAGAATCAGTGGTGATTTTGTTTTCATAACTAGCTTTGGAGGATTTTATGAGGGATCTCAGCTTCTTACTGAGGCTGACCAGGGAGTTCTTCCAGTCATGGGATTTTACTCTTTTTTGCAACAGTTTCTTTCTTCTGTTGTAGAGTTTGTTTATGGCAGGGGACCAGATTGGCTTCCTTTTTTTCGGAGGATAGCATCTTGGTTCTGTTAGGGATAGCACGATCCGTGCACTCATGTAAGTGCTTATAAAGTACATTTGTGAAGGATTCAGCAGTCGTACCTCTATTGTCTGTCTGCATGGGTGTTGTGAAGTTTGCCACTTCTGTCTTAAGAAGCATGAAGTTGGCTTTGGAGAAATTTTTTACGGTGGTTTCCCTAATGGGGGATGGTGACGGGATGTGGATGTCTAGGCTGATTAGCTTGTGGTCAGATCTGACCAACGAGGAATTGACCTCTGGTGTGGAACACCGGTTACCCATGTTAGTAATAACCAGGTCTAGGATATTGCTGCCCCTGATGGGGGTATGGATAAGTTGATCCAAGGAGTTGGAATTTATGAATTATAGAAAACATTGAGCAAAAGAGTTGGTACATGAATAGTTTTCCCAGTTAATGGTGGGGTAATTGAAATCATCCATTATTAGGGTGTTGGGTTGCACCCTAATATTTTCCAGTATATCAAGAAATGAGGAGTGGGAATCTTGGGGCATGGTGGGGGATCTGTAGCAAGTTACAATTTGGATTGCAGTCTTGCCCAGAGTTAGTTGCACTTGGAAAACCTCGGATGCATTATGCTGGACAACTAGCCTGGAGGTGTGGATATCCTTAATGACTATGGGCACGCCTCCACCTTTAGTGTTTCGGTCCAGGTTAGGTGGCCGAAAGGTGTGGTATGAATTATAGCCTGGTAATGCACGGGTGCTTTCTGGAGCCTTGAACCAGGTCTCTGTCACTGTACAGATGTCGATGTTCTCCATTTTAAGGAGTGCCTCCAGTGAATGCATTTTGAGGTTTAGACTTCTAGCATTGAGTAGCATTACCCTCAGATTTTGCTTGCTTGTACCTGTTACGGTGGTGAATTTGTCATTTGAACCTTGCCTAAAAAACACACTATAGGGGTGGCAAGAGCCTTAGCCAGTATCCAGAATCCCAAGGGCAACAGGTGCAGGCCATCTCTGGCAAAGCATCCAAGGCAGACATATACTGGATCCCCTTAGAATGACACCAGAAGCTTAGCAAATTGTTGAAGTCAATCATTTTGTCCGTGTACTGTGGTATCATTCTGGGTGATGGCAGGATACTACTCAGGGCTAGGGTCATACCTGCCTGGGCTACAAGATTGGAGAGCTTATCCATGTCTTTTTTCATGTAGTCCAGGAAGGTATATCTCAGGTCATTCACACCAACATGGACAATGACAGAGTCATATTTGTACTTGCTGTGGAGTGCCCTGAGTGCATGTGTTATGTGGTGGATCCTGGCACCCGACAGGCAGCTGACAGTAACTTTCTCCTTGTTTAGCCTGGTGAGTGGAGCATCAGTGTGCCTGACTATAGAGTCACCTATGACTAGAATGTCATGTACGTTGTTATGCCTTATGGGCTGTGGTTGAGTGGCACACTGAGTTTGTGGGCTATGTGTCATTTGGGTTGTGTTGGGGAGTGGAGGTTGCATGTGTTTCTGCTCTGGAGGTCTCTGTTGCTTGAGCAGATTTTTATTGAGAGCCTCCGTGAATGTAGGTGTGTGTTTTGTGTTGCTATGTGTGTGTTTTGGTGGTGTAGGTTTTGAGGGACTATGTGATGAGTGTGGTGAGGTGCAAGTGTTTACCTTTCCTCTTGACTGTTTAGTCCAGTCTTGGGTGAAGAGAGCTTTGCTTCCAGTTTGGCTATATAAGTGCATCTCTCACAGGTTGTAGTGCTGGTGGTAGGAGGAAAGGGTTGTCTGTGTACATGAGGCAATTGCTGCCTTGCCCCAAGATGCCCAGATTCAGGTAGACAGGAGAAAACACCAGGAGCTGACCCTTAGACATGCCTTGAGAGGTGCTTATTTATTAAGTACTAAAAACTGTTTTCCTCTAGACAAGTGAGGAAATTTGAGTGCTGTAGTAATTTGTAGCTTATTTAGTGCTTACAAGTTCTGAACAAGTGATGAGCTCAAAGAAATAGATTTGAGTGCTAAAACTAAAAAACTGGCTAATTCTAAGGGAAATTTTGAACAGCAGACTTTATGGCACCAGGAATAGTTTAACCTTAGCTAAGCGGCGATGCATAAAGTGTATTTTTATTTTTTTTTATATAACAGTAGCAAATGAGCAAACTGATTTAAACAAATTAACCAATAAAAAGCTAAAAACTGAGCCCCATTCCAGCAGTCTTCGATCCCCTTATATCCCCCCAGGTAACAATGCAAATACCCTAGAAGACTTCCTCCAATGGCTTTCCAGCACATACCCCCAAGAAACTATGGTGTTAGGAGACGTTAATATTGACTGGAACAATTGTTCCTCTGAATCTCCCACCACCCATATAAACCTTCATGGCTATTCCTAACTTGTATCCTCAACCACCAGAATAAACAAATCCAACTACAAAGGCAGTATCCTGGACTGGATTCTTATCAACAATCACCCAGACCTGTATAACATGGGTACCTCCCAGATGATATAAGTGACCACCTACTCACTTACATCATTAAGCATAAAGTAGATAACCACCACCAAGTTCTATATAAATCTATCAGAAACAACAAGAACTTTAACTCCACTGACTTTCGGAATGAACTCAGAGCATGTAACTGGGCCATACGTAAAGAACTTCCACTAGATGATGCTATAGACTATTTTTATTCTAAATTCCTCTCCATTCTAGATTCCCACGCTCCTATCTGCACCCACAGAGAGCCAAAACTAAGACTGCCCCCAGCTCTCTAAAGTAACCAAAACCAAAATCATAGCAAGAGATAAAGCATGGGACAAATGGCACACCTCCAAAGACCCACTTGACCATATTAAATTCCGACAACTAAGGAATTATACTAAGAAAGCCACATTGCTAGACAAAAAAAAAAACTTATATCAAAAAACTTATATCAACAGCTTCAGCAAAAACACCAGAACAAACCTAAAAAATTTTGGGTAGGCATAAACAGACTGCTCCACCCTGGCCAAACCTCGACCCCCCACCCCCTCAACTTGCAACCTTAAAACTCCAGAGGAAACTGCTAGTATCATTAACAATTGTTTCACCAAAACCATCCAGTCACTAGCTAGCCAACCCCCCCCCCCCACCAGCTCCTTTCAAAACTCCTCCACAGCCACTACCCCACTCCCTTTCACCTTCCAACCTGTATCTACATCGGCCATCCAATCTCTAATTAACAAACTAAAGCCCACTACTCTGGCAGCTGATCTCCTCCCACCAGACTATTTACAAAAAGGGGCAGATGCCATTGCATGCCCTGTCTCGATCATAATAAACTGCACCTTGACTGAAGCCACTATCCCCTCTTTCTGGAAGGTTTCCCATGTCATTCCCCTTCATAAAGGAGGGAATTCTTTAGACCTCTCAAACTTCCGACCAATAGCCATACTATCACCACTGGCCAAAATTATGGAAAAGTATGTCCACAACTAATTAATGCACTATCTCACCCAAAATAAACTGCTGGCCAACTCTCAGCATGGTTTTAGGCCACACCACAGCACCACATCAGCTCTCCTATCCTTCTCTAACTCTATCAACATCAGCCGAAACAATAACAAACTGACCTTTGCTGTCTTCCTAGATCTCTCTAAGGCCTTTGATATGGTCAATCACCAACTGCTTCTTTGTACCCTGAAGGAACTGTCACTGAATAGTAGCTCTTTTAAATGGTTCCAGTCTTACCTGTCTGATAGACAACAAGCAGTTTTATGGCAGAATAACCTATCCACACATCTACCCATTACTCTAGGAGCCCCTCAAGGCTCCATACTAGGACCACTACTCTTCTCAGTCTTTATCAATGACCTACCCACCATAACTCCCAAGGCCACCTGCATCCAATACTCGGATGACTCTACTTTAATATGTACCACCTCCTTCTCAGCTGAGCTTATGACCCTAACCCAGAATACTTTCAATGATGTAGAAAACTGGTTTGCAAACCGTCAGCTTCTATTAAACCCCAACAAAACTAAACTGCTCATCTTTTCCCCCACCTGCAAATCTTTCTTGCCATTCTTTACTATAAGTTCCAACAATGGCACTATTATATGCCCAGATACTCACACAAAACTCCTGGGCGTCACAGTCGATAACGCCCTAAAATATGATATCCATGTCAATCACACCATCAAATCTGTCAACAAAATACTGGGCTCCATGTAGAGGATCAAACCCTTCCACACTCCTTTTTCAAGAACCACCTACGTTCTACCCTCCTCTATGCCTCTCCCCTCTTCACTAACCTGAACCAAGCCACCCTTACCAACTTGCTTGTTGTTACAACCATATTGCTAGATTTGCTACAGGTGCAACCTCTAGGACCCAACATTGTATCAACTTAACTCAACTAGGATGGCTGGAGTGGCCCAGTCTTATCCGATACAACCATCTTATAGTAACCCACAAAATACTATATCAACCCGAAAAAACTCCAGCACTAAATAAGATCATCAAACCATACAGCAACTACACTGTGCTGACAAACTGCTGGTACAAACAACTAAGAGCATAAATGTGGCTGGGGACACTCTATTCGCCAACTCAATAGGCAAAACTTGGAATATGCTACGTGCTGAACCTACTCACCAATCCTCCTTAACCCAGTTCAAAAAAAACCTCAAACTACACTTCCAACAGCATTGGCAGTGTCCCTGCTTAAACCCCAACTAATCACCACCCACTGTTCCTGCAAACTCTCCCTAAGCATTTCAATCATATACTCTGATAAGTGTATGAATTCTTGAAGGAACTTAGCCCATAACTGCATGTATTATTGTCTGAAATTGAAGGTGCATGATTTTGATGTTGTCTACTATGTTTTATCTATGTTTGTAACCCTACTAAAAACTGCATATAATACTTATCTCTAAATGTTTCTATTGTTCCTAATGTATTTGTACTCTGTTTTCTGGAGCTTTTCTCCCTGAGCCTCTGCTGAAAATGGACATATATCCAGTCGGACTTTCCCGGTAAACAAATGTAAAATAAAATAAATAAACACACATATATATGTGTATATATATATATATATATATATATATATATATATATATATATATATATATATGGGTCTACTTTACATGGTCGACATTTCAGAAAGTCGACTTTCATATGGCCGAGACCATATGATCGACTTTCAGAATGCCGACAATGTAAAGTAAACATAAACACACAACAAATGCTTACCTTAAACTTTCAGCAGGGGGGGCTCTGCCCCCTGCACCCCCCATGGGGGGCTCTGCCCCACACCCCCCGCAACTTAAATATACCAACTCCGAGATCACACTACAGTGTAGAAGTGGGAAATTTTCCCATTCCGCACTGTGCGGAGATAGCGGTTCCCCATGGTCGGCTTTTCAAAAGTCGATCATATGGTCTCGGCCATATGACAGTCGACTTTATGAAAAGTCGACCATGTGAAGGGGACCCATATATATATATATATATATATATATATATATATATATATATATATATATATATATTTGTGTGTCTGTATGTATGTATATATATATATATATATATATATATATATATATATATATATATATATATATATATATATATATATTTATATATATATATATATATATATATATTTATACATAACAGCAAACAAGTGTTAGGCTTGGTGCATTATGGGAAAGGGAGGAGCTTGAGAGTTTTTTGGTGGCCACTTGCTTAAGTAATGGCCAAGTCAGATCCAAGGACCAGATCAAAAACCAATTGTTGAGGAAGAATGAAAATGGACAAAACAAATGGAACATTATGGTGAGTACATAACTTCCTTTTATGAAAGCTCATCCTTGTTTGGACAATCAGTGAAAAAACTACTGGAGTGTGAGCAAGAAGCCAAGAAGGTAAGATACTGTCTGCCCTAGATGTCAAGTTTGAGACCCCTCAGAGATCCTTCAACACGAATCAGAAGGGGCCCAAATCTTTAAATTTCAGAAAATCCTATTGTCAACCCTTTGAGTCCACTTCAGACAGGGTCGCTGCCACAGTGGTGGCCCCTTCAGTGGACACTGACCCAGAGAATGTCCACAAAATCATGGATATAGAGGTCCTTTTTTGGACAAGCTATACTCAGGAATATAGGGGTCCTTTTTTGGACAAACTATACTAGTTTCCCTGAAGGGTTGCCTGACTGCTCCCCTCTGGAGGCAGTTGGGA
This sequence comes from Protopterus annectens, assembly GCF_019279795.1. Taxonomy (NCBI): domain Eukaryota; kingdom Metazoa; phylum Chordata; order Ceratodontiformes; family Protopteridae; genus Protopterus; species Protopterus annectens. The sequence goes on from NC_056732.1 coordinate 1,495,712,506, forward strand.
CCATCTATCACTCTGCTCTCCTGCATGGATGGCCATCACATAGAACTTGTGGGAGATAAGGATAATATCCAGAGTTTATATAATTTCTTTTTCCCATCCCCTGCCTTCCCAGTCTTGCTCATTTCCAAATGTCTACCCCTATGAATGCAAAGTAGTCTGAAGATAAAGTCTTTCTTTCTTAGAATACTGAGCCATCCAAGAAGTCCTGCCAGACCAGAGTGGGTAAGGATTTTATTCAATATTCTTTATGGTTCCCAGGAAGAACAAGGACCACAGGCCTATCCTAGAACTCAGTAGCCTAAGCTTCCATGTAAAACAGACTTCCTTCAGAGTAGTCATAGTGCAAATCATTTTGCTTTGTCTTTAGGCAACTGATTGGATGTGCTCAATAGATATTCAGGACACCTACTGGGTATTAAATATAAAATCAAGAAAATATGCCTCAACTAGTACCAACACACTTCCATAATAATAAAACTTAGTGGTGACCTCCATCCAAACCCAGGCCCTACTGAGCAAATTCAGGCACCAGACAGTATATCCCGAGCAGCTCCTTTATTGCTACCATCTCACCCACAGTTCTAACCTGGCCTTCATATGTACCATACCACCTTATGAAGTATATATTTACAACAAACTCCCTTAAATGTATGCATGGCTAGCACTACATATTCCAAACACCTTAGCTAACACAGAAACAAAAAATATGAAGAACTTGCCCCACTAGGCTGTAAGATTATCAGATTAGACAGAACCAGCAAGCTGAGAGAGTCACTGTTTTCTGCAAAACACCCCCATCTCACACACACACACACACACACACACACACACACACACACACACACACACACACACACACACACACACGCACACAACACACACACACATGCACACATGCACACATGCACACATGCACACATACAAACACAAACACTAAGTATACCCTCTGACACCCTGCCAACTTTCTCTAACTCTGAAATCGTACTAAACATGCTAAAACTAAACATGCCAGACGATCATAATCATGGGTATATGTAAAATCCCAAATAAAAATGCCAAAACAGTGGAAGATATTCTCTGCTGGGCCTCTACAAAAATCCCTCATGAAACCATAATATGTGGTGATGTTAATATAGATTAGCAAACCATACAATCTGAAAATTCAACCAGTAATATACATCTGTTTAAGTTCATTTGACTAATACCCACACCAACTAGATATAACAAAGCCAGAGACAGAGAATCAATCCTTGATTGTATCCTAACATTCTGTCAATATAAAATATCATCCCATGGAACTCTGTCAGACAGCCTAAGTGAGCACTTACCAATCTACACCATAAAGTACCAAAGCAACAGCCACAAAACACACCATTACACCCTTGTAAGAAATCTTACTACTTTTAATGAAGACAATTAATTTTTATTAATACACCACATATCCTTAACTGGAAGTCATTAAAAACTCTCACCATAGATGATGCTGTAACCTCCGTCACCCCCAGAATAAAAATAGGCAAAGCCAACACTGGCCAATGGTTATCTTTAGCAACTAAAGAGCTCATGAAACAAAGAAACAAAGCCTGGAAGGTTTGGCCTAAAATCAAAACAGCTCCTACTTTACAAACATACAGACAACTAAGAAACCTAACAAAACAACTTATCACCAAAAATAAGATGACATGTTACTCAACCAGTCAAAAAATACACACTAATAATCCAAAACTATTCTGACCCTTAGTCAATAAACTGTTAAATAAAGAGCAAGCTACACGGCAAACACCAAGCACTCAAAAATAAAATAGTCAACTAAATCAATACTCACTTTATGCAGACAATACACTTATTAGCCAGCCAAGTGACTAATCAAGCTCTTGATGTCCCTTCTCAATTAAATAACCCTTTTCAGCATTTCTCTTTTCCACCAGTTCCCACAGGTTCATTTAGGTTAATAGGTGTATACCAAGCTAACGACCACTAGGGCACTTATAAGCCTAGCCATGAAAAACCCAAATGTGACACACAAATTTGATGTATATAGGCAGTGATTTATTGACTGTGTCCATCAGAGTAATAGGTGCCAGACCAAGAGTGCATTTCCAATTACCCACCCATTGGTCCAAGTTGCACTTAAATAGGGACAAGGAAGAACTCCACTTCACATGGATGGGGAACCTGTTCCAGAGAATGGAAATTCTCTGATAAACATATCTGTCTCACTAACATGTCCTATTTATGTCACAAGCAGAATTTAGGACTTTTAATCTAGTGGCTGATACTATATGTTTTGTAGATGTGCAAAAGATTCATCAAAACAGACAGAGCCAGAGATGCAGTGTGTGCCAGGTAAAGATCACTTCTCAGGAGTCAAGAGACAGGGCTTTGAGGCAATCAGCATAGGATATTGTGTGTACTCCCTGTATTATTTTTGTAAGAAACCTTTGTAGATATTTCAGTTGCTGCATGTGTCTGGTCAGATACATACCAAAGAGGCATTATACTCTATGATGGATCTAATGAGGTCCAAGTACAGTAGTATGATAATCTCTCTGGACCTAGATGCAATGCCCTTGCTTATAAGTTGAACAGCATAGAAAGATGTTCTTAGTACCTTGGACACATGCTGGTCGAAGGCTAGGTTACTATCTGCATGAGTTCCCAGATCCCTGGCTAGTGAATCAACTTTTACAGGTGTTTTATTGATGATGTATTTACCCGGGGTGGATGACTTCCCAAAAGGTACTATAATGCATTTCTTGATACTGAGTTCTAAGCCATGGCTTTGGCACCAAGAGTTTGTCTGTGTTAACCTTTCTGAAGGGTGTTCTCATCTTGGGAAGATTAAATGACTGCTTCCAGTTGCAATCACCTGTGAACTGGGTTAACCAGATGCCTTTGACTTTGGCTTTGATCTCTGAGAAGTAGATGCCAAAGAGGAGTTGGCCTAGCACAGAGCCCTGGGGGATTCTACTGGTGGCCAGCCTCTTTGTGGAGGTGGTCTCAGTGATTCTAATCTTCTGGATCCTATTAGTGAGCCAGCTAGCAATCCAGTGTGTTACAAAGGAGGTTATACATAGTTACATAAGTTTGTTGACAATGCCCAAGTGGGGTATTGTATCAAATGCTTTAGCCAGATCTAGGTCAGTATGCATCATTTTCCCCTCATCCATTGCCTTAGTGACCTTTCCAAAGAAGTCCACCAGATTCAGAAAGCATGACCTTCCTTTGACTAAGTCAAACTGGCATGGAACCAGTGTCTGGAGGTCTTGTATATCCTTGTTGATAATTTCCATGATACTTCTTTCCATGGCTTTGCAAATAAGACTAGTCAGATGAATGGTCTCTAGTTTTCAGGATCTGTTGAAGGTCCTCCCTTATGAAGGAGATGACTGTACCAGTCCTCCGTTCGTGTGGCATAAAGCCTGTTTTAAGACTTTAGTTAAATAAAGACTTCAGGTGCCATGATGAGTCATGTTTTAGACTATTCAGGCGGCATCCTGGGTTTTTATTGGGGCCAGTGCGACCATGTTCTTGGCTTTAGTGAGCGCAGCCAGTACATGTTGCCTAGTTATAGGAGGAGGGGTTATATTTGAGAGTACTTTTTGGAAGATGGTTGAAGGTGTGTGGTGGTAACGTTTGTTCACTAACCAGTTTGCTATATCTCTATGCTTGATGACTGTGGTACCATTAATCACCAGTACAGCACATGTATGCTGCCCTTGAGGTTTCTGACAAAGCTGAAGAAGGCCTTATGATTATCTTTCAGCTGGGAGGCTATCCACCTCAAAGTTGGCTTTGCTTGACTTAATTAGCCCTCTTAGTTGCATATTTAGTTTGTTGAGAGAGTTTTTATCATTATAGGAATTACCCTTCCTGATTTTTGCCTTATTTTATTCCCTTTTGTAGTATATCCTGTTTAATTTGGGATGCCACCAGGCTGATTTGTTTCTGGGGCTAGTCTTGGACTTACTTCCGGTAAGTACAGCAGCCTCTATGCAGCCACAGACATGGTTGCACAGTGGTTTTGAAAGCAATTCAGCACAAGCTGATGGATTCTTGGGGTTTGGAGGAGCATTGAATTTTGACAAATTATTACATTAAAAAAGGTAATTTTCATTTGAATAGTTCCTAACTGTTACTGGTATTAATGGGATTATGGAGATGATTTTAATTTTGAAGGAGACAGATTTATGATCAGACCTTACCAGGGATGATGAGACATGGGCAGAGTGGTGCAGCATTCTCTCATATTTGTGATCACAAGATCCAGTATGTTGGAACCTCTAGTGGGCATATTCACTATCTGGTCATAGTGTGTTTGCATTTACTAAGTCCAGGATTCTGTGCCTATAGAGTTGAAGCCATGTAGTATTCCCTGCCTATAGAGAGGTAATTAAAGTCAACCATGAGTAGGGTGTTAGGTTGGATGATAAGTGTCTTCAGTAGGTCAAAGTATGCAATTGTGATCTTCTTGGGAAATAGAGGATGACCTATAGCTGGCTGGGATATGGTACAGGATTCTGTCTGTGGTGATCTGCATATGGAGGAAGTCCAGCATATCATCCTGTTTGACCACCTTAAAGGTATGCTTGTTATTGATGTGTGTTAAGACACGTCTTCCTTTAGCCCTTGTCTGTGCAGCTACTGGTCTAAAAGTGTGGAAGGCACTGAAACCTTGCACTGACAAAGTACTCTCTGCTGCTTTAAACCATGTCTCAGTAACTGCACAGATGTCTATATTCTTGAATTTGAGGAGGTCTTGGAGGGAATGTGGTTTTTGTGGGGGGCTCCAGGCATTGAGCTCTAACACCTTGAGGTTTAGTTGAGTTGATTTTGCTATGTAGGTAGGCATTGCCTAAAAAGGCACTATGAGGGTGGGTAATATTTTAGCCAGTATCCTTAAGCCTGGAGGGGAGAGGTGCAGAACACCCTTGGCAAAGCAATGTGGTCAGTTAACCATATCCTCCCAAACCTGACAAATATTGGATCCCCTTAGAATGACAGCAGAAAGACAGTCGGTTGTTGAAATCAATCATTTTTTGCCCGTATTGTGGCATCATCCTTGATGATGGTACCATGATCAGTGCTAGACTCATACCAGCCTGAGACACATAGTCTAAAAGCTTCCTAATGCCTCTGTTCATATAATCCAGGGAGGTGCATCTAGGACATTTACAACTACTTAGACTATGATGGAATCATACCAGTACCTGTGGCATAATAACTTGAGTGCATGTGTTATTTGGCAGATTCTGGCTCCAGATAAGCAACTAACAGCTATATTCTCCTTGTTCAGTCTGATTAGAGAGACATTAGTATATCTTACAATGGAGTCTGCTATGAAGAGAGTCCTGGAAAGTGTGTTTTCTTGCCATAGGGGCTCCACTGAGAGTGACAGTATGTGCAATGTTGTGTTGTTTTTTTCTGAATGCCTTTGGGCTTGCTGAGGCATAGTTTTGTCAATGGGTGGTCTACGTGATCTTTGTTGTTTAGGAAGATTGCTTTTAAGTGCCTCCGCATATGTTAATCTATGAGTGTGTGTTGTGTGCTATGTGAGGTGGGTGTTATATGTGTGGTTTCAAAAACCTGATGTGCACTTGTATGCGAGAGTTTAGCCTCCAGTGTCCATGTGTAATTACACCTCTCACATAGTTTGTATGCTTCTTTAAGGATTAAATGGTCGTCAGTAAACATGAGATAATTACTACATTGTCTCAAGATGCCAATAACCACTTAAACAACTAGCTGGAAATCCCTTGCTGAAAGCAAAAAATATTTTTGAACTTAGGATGAAATGATATATAAGCTGTCCTCATTTCATAGGCATTAATGTCTCTTTGCAGTTTAACTTTGCGTGAAGTGTCTTTTCAAAAAATTCTATAAACTGCAAAGTATTGTCATAATCAGCCCTTATGTCTGGTGTTTTTGAAAGCAGTGTCTGTATCTGTTGATCCACTTTAATAATATTTTCTCTTGATACTTTCATGTTAATCTGATTGTTTTTGACTAACGATTTCAAAAAATCATAACTTCAATTTAAAATAGAAGTGATGTCTTTAAATTCCATGTTCAAAAATAAATTTAATTCTTTGGATGAAACGGAATTTATAAGGGCTGGCAATAACAACAAAGAGAGATGCTGCTTTAAATCAACCAACCAATCGGAATTCAGAAGAGGTCAACCAGGAACCAAGGAATGTGATGTCATTTCCAAGGTTATGAATGGAGACCAAACGGATGAGGCAGCTTTAAATACAGAGATTAGAGCCAGTGACTTTTATGAATTACCTTTATACCCTCCGGATCACAGTGGAACACAAGGAGCTACGGATCTAAGTGCCAGACTGAAATCTTCTTTTCAGAGGAGAGAAGAGAGACCTCAAAGGAACTGGACAATGAAAACGCAAAGTTGGAAGAGGTCAGATTCCCCTATGGACAATTAGTAAGTTTTAAAACAAGAATATTTAACCTAATTTGCTTTTCACTCTGTACTGCACATTCTGCTTGACCATTTGACTGCAGATATTCATGACTACTAGCAACATGTACAAAGTCCCATTCTCATGCAGATACATGAAACAATTGACTGATAAATTGCATACCATTGTCAGAGATAAGCTTATGTGGACTACCATGGACTGAGAAATGATGTTTCAGATTGGTAATAACAGTAGTGGACTTTAGGTTAGGTAACAAATAGGTTCATAGGTTCATAGGTTCATAGGTTCATACTAGGCTATCTGCCCTAGGGCATTTATAAGCCTAGCCAGAATGTGTTTGGCTTTCGCCACCCATTTTAAATTTATTTTGCTATGCCCTTTTTCGAGGTTAGTATACTGTGCCTCTATCTAACAGTGACACAGAAGTGATACCCGGGGTAAACCTACGATCTCCCATCCACTCATCAAGATTCCTCTTGAAGAGAGTCAATGAGGGACTCTGCCTAACCTGGACTGGGATTTTATTCCAGAGTGAAGGGAGCCTCTGGGTTATGAATCTGTCCCTCCAGCATGTCCTATTTATTTCAGTGCTGAGGTTCAAGTCTCGGTAGCGTAGCTCGATGGGATTTGGATTTTCTGAGGTGCAGCATGTCCATTAATTCCGGGTTGGACATGGCTTTATACGTCAGGCACAGATCTCCTCTGAACAGGCGGTATGCCACTGAGTAGAGCTGGAGTTTCTTTAACCGGGCAGCATATGGCATCTGTTTGAGCCCTTTGATCCTCTTGGTGAGGTACTTTTGGGATCTTTCCAGTTGCTGCAGGTGTCTGGTAAGGTACATCCCAAAAGGGGCATTGTACTCAATTATGGGCCTGATGAGGGATGAGTAAAGAGGCACGATGACCTCCCTGATCTAGATGTGAATCCCTTCATGATTAGGTGGGCTATATAAAATGTTTTTCTAACCACTTTGGCCACGTGGTTGTCAAATGAGAGATTGCTATCAACTTGGGTCCCCAGGTCCCTAATTACTTCTTCTGTACTTAATGGATTTCCACTTATGTGGTAATTTGTGGGCACTTTGTTTTTGCCAAAGGGATGACTATACACTTTTGGCATTTAGCTTGAGGCCATGGCTCTGGCACCAGTTGTCTGTTTCTATGAGGCCCTTTTGGAGGATGCTTGTGTCGGCTGGAGAGTCGATTATGGCACCCAGTTTGCAGTCATCTGCGAACTTGGTCAGCCACAGTCCTTCCGTGTTGGCCTGTACCTCCGAGAAATATATACCGAACAAGAGAGGTCCCAGGACTGAGCCTTGTGGGACACCACTTGTAACTGGTTTGGAGTCTGACATGGCTCCAGCAATTCTAACCATGTGGGTTCTGTCCTTGAGCCAGTTTGCAATCCATCTAGTGACATAGGGGTTTATATTTAAGCTGGTGAGCTTATCTATAATGCCCGAGTGGGGTATTGTATCGAAGGCTTTGCGAGGTCCAGGTAGGCTGTGTGGACCACCTTCCCTCGTCAATGGCCTTGGTGACTGTTTCAAAGAAATCAACCAGGTTTAAGAGGCAGGATCTGCCCTTAACAAAGCCGAACTGGGTAGGATCCAGTGTTTGTAGGTCCCCAATATCTTTATTTATGAGGTCCATGATGATCCTTTCCATAGCTTTGCAGACCAAGCTAGTCAGGCTTATGGGGCGATAGTTTCCAGGATCCGTTGAGGCACCACCTTTATGGAGAGGGACCACTGTTGCTGTACGCCACTCTTTGAGCACATATCCTGTAGTAAGGCTGAGATTGAACAGTAGTTTTATGTTTGGGTTTAGCTCTTCTTTGAGTTCATGTAGGACGCAGCCCGGGACACCGTCTGGTCCCATTGATGCTGTGTTTTTTGCTTTGGAGAGGGCGGCTCTTACCTGAGCATCTGAGATGTCAGGGGGGCAGCACTCTGCTGGGATAGATATTTGCCCTTTTGGTGGGGAGGGGATGGAGAAGTTTGCGCTGAACCTGTCAGCTAGGATGTTGGCAATGTCTGTGGGTTCGGTGTATTTTTTGTCATTTTGGACTAATTCTGAGCATATCTGGGAATTACCACCCAGGTTCCTAACATAACTAAAGAAAGCCTTGTGATTATCCTTAGTGTCCTGTGCAATTTTTCTCTTGAAGCTGGCCTTAGACAATTTTATGTGTGCCCGTAGTTTTTGCTAATACTGATCAGTGATGCCTTCCCTTTTTGGGATTTTGCTTTATCATTTAGTAGCTTCCTCCTTCTATTGTATAGTTTGTTTATGGCTGGGGTCCACCAGACAGGACGTCTGCCTTTGGAGGATTGGGTCTTGGTTTTATTTGGGATCGCATGATCCATGCATTCCTGAAGGTGTTCATAGAATGCGTTTATAAAGGATTCTGCAGTCTGGGCTGTATTTTCCACAGGCCCGGGGGCTTTGAAGGATTCCACCTCAGTTTTGAGGAGTGTAAAATTTGCTTTAGAGAAGTTTTTCACTGTGGTTTTCTGGGCAGGGGGTGGGGTCGGGATGTGAATATCCAGTGAGATTAGTTTATGGTCTGATCTTACCAGTGAGGGATACACTTCTGGTCTGGAGCATAGAGTCCCCATGTTGGTGATGATCAGGTCCAGTATGTTTTCCCCTCTTGTGGGAGTGGTAACAAGTTGTTCCATAGCATTTGAGTTTATAAATTCTAGGAACCTTTGGGCTAGGGTGTTGGAGCTAGAGTAATGCTCCCAGTCTATGTTTGGGTAGTTGAAGTCGCCCAATATAATGGTGTTTGGAGAGACCTTCATATTTTCCAGTGTTCTCAGGAAGGCCGAGTGGGGTTCCTGGGTTTGGGAGGGTGGTCTGTAGCAGGCTATAAACTGGAAGGCAGTTTTACCCACTGTTAGTTGCACATGGATAGTCTCTGATGCTTCGTGCTTTGCCACCAACCTGGAGGTGTGGGTATCTTTGATGAATATCGATACTCCCCCTCCTTTTGTGGTTCGGTCCAAGTTTTGGGGCCGAAAAGCATGGTATGAGGTATAACCTGGTAGTGTTAATCAATCTCAAACCAGTTCGAATAAGAGTCGAGCAACATTAAGTAATACTAATTGTTCCATTTGAATATGTCAGTGGCTACTGTTGACCAAGGTATTTCAGGAACATGATTTATCTGAAGTGGTTCTTTTTGCAAATGTGGTTTAGTACTATTGCATACTGAACTAGATGAAAGTACTTTGCCAAAATACTAGTCCTCTTGCTCTTCTTTTGGTAGATTTGGAGCCTAGGTGGCATGATCTTTAGGACCTTTGAAAATAATGTCATCTTCCATCAACTGCTCATCTCTATAATGAAAATAAGGTTGTACTTCAGGCAGTACACTAGATTGCTTTGATGGCCATCCTACCTGGATATAGTGGTTGAGCTTTTGCAAAACAGGATCAGTCTTTGTATAATCTCTTAGCTCATCAAGTCTCGTGGTCAAAAAATGATGCACTTCCATGACATCAAAGTCAAAATTCTCTGCATCAAATTGTTCCATTGTATTTCTTGGCAATCTGGATAAGATATCAGCCAGATAAAGAAGTTTGCCTTTTGCAGAGATCATTTTGAAGTTGTATTTTTGTAATTTGAGCATCATTCTTTGCAGTCTTGCTGGAACGGAATGCATAGGCTTCTACAGGATGGTAACTAGAGGTTGATGATCAGTTTTAATTTGGATCTCTCAACCATAAATATAATCATGAAATTTTGAAAATGCAAACGCAATTGCCAAAAGTTCTTTCTCAGTTTGAGCATATTGCATTTCAGTTTGGGTAAGAGTTCTAGATGCATAGGCTACTGGTCTGCCATCTTGAAGAATAACTGCGCCAAGACCAAACTTTGAGTAACTGGTCTATTGACATCATAATATCTTAGTGTAGATGTAGTGGCAATTTTCTGCTTAAGATCATCCAAAGGTCTCTGGAGCTGTTCTAGCCAAGACCATACAACATTTTTGCATGACAGCTCTCTCAAAGGCGCAGTCAATGCACTGAAATCTGGTATGAACTTGCCCGAATAGTTAACCATACCAAGAAATTGCTGTAGAGCTTGAACATTATCTGGTGCTGGCATCTCAAGAATATTTGTTTGCTTAGATGGATCTGGTAGTAAGCCTTTACTTGTAAATGTATGACGTACATATGTGACTGCTGGTAATCTGAATTTGCACTTCAGAGGACTGAGCTTTACATTCACTTCATGTGCTCTGTTTAAAACTTTCTTGAGGTTTCTGTCATGCTTTACTTCACCATTGCCTCCAGCCAACAAATCATCTACTATTATGGCACAGGGATAACCTGAAAAGATCTGTTATATTGCACTCTGGAAGACTTCACTTGCAAAATTTATTCCAAATGGCATCCTGAGAAATCTATGTCTTCCAAATGGGGTACTGAATGTAATCAGTAGTGAAGATTTACAATCAAGCATGAACTCTTTGCATCTAAGACAGAAAATACAGTGGCATTCTGTATCAGACCTGCAACTTCCTCAACTGTTCGCATAGGATGATGAGGTCTGTTTAATGCCGTAGTCAAGTATCTTGGGTTGATGCATATTCTGATTTTGTCTGAGCCTTTCTTATGAGTTGCTATCGTAGATGACACCCATTCAGTTGGTTCTGTAACTGGACAAATTATACCTTGCTGCACCATTTTGTCAGGCTGGGTCTAACTTCATAGAATGCACAACTGAAAGCTTGCCTAGCTTGTCATCGAAAACATCAGCATATTCTGAGAAAATAGCATCATTGAAACTGGAATTGGGACTTGTGCTCATATGATGAACTTCTTTAGTAATGTATAGCAGGTTCATTCTCAAATTGTCTCTGAGACCCAGTAATGACTGTACAGGTCTTCGAAATATTTAAAACAACAACTTGAAACTCTTCCCAGCTAAATAACAGGAAAGCATCACTGAATTTCTTCACCTCCATAGGCAACAAATTTCACACAACTAACCATATTAAGTTGTTCACCAACCCTTACCTTGGCAAATGCTTCTGCTGACATAACATTACACCTTGAACCAGTGTCTACCTTGAGCTCGATGGGTTTACCATGGATCAAGACAGTACAAAACACTTCACCCTTTGCTAATACATGTACTGCATTAACCTTTTTATCAATCGCTGAAGCACCATCTACATAGAAAGTGCAGTTGTAGTTTTCTATATAGTCACTTTGCTTTTTAAGTGACCTTTCTTTGCAACTGAATGAGGTTTACTTGACTTGCAAAATGTTTGGAAATGATTCAATTTTTTACACTTGACATTGCTGACCAAATGCTAAACACTTTTCTCTTTTAGACGTATGGTTGGCACCACAATTGCGGCAGTTAAAATGAAATTTGACTTGGGTTTTTCTGATTCACCCTTATGCCGCACTGAGCATGTCCCTTTAACTGAACTAGTCATAGAACTTGCTGGAAAACTATGGGCTCTCCCTGGAGATCCCGCAGGGGCTGCAGCTGCCATGTGCTTAGGCCTGTTTCTGCTTGTCACATGCTGCATGCTATCTACATTTGCTCTGAGCCTGCTGAAACCATGCTGTTATCACTAGCCAGCATATTTGTGTGCCTTTCTGTAACTTCATGGATCTAACAAATCTCAGTGGCTTTGCTCAACTTTAAATCTCTGTCACACAGCAAAATCTTTCTCACAGCAGCACTATTAATACCACATACAAGCCTGTCCTTTATCAGTTTATCTTTTAAATCAACAAACATGCAAGTTTTACCTTTGGTTCTCAAGTCAGTAATGTAAGCTGCAAATGTTTCTCCTGGCCTTTGGTCTGTTGTGTAAAACAAATGCCTCTCTAGTGTAACATTGGTCTAGGGGTTGCACATTTCTCTGAATTTGCACTTCAAACACTCAGGGTCTTCTCTTGATTCAGCCTGAACAACAATAAACAAGTTTCTGTGTTTGCCCATACCTTACTTGGATAGAAGAAAGTTTCTCTGCTCACTGTGAAAGAGGGAGTTTTGAGCAGCCTATCCGTCCCTGGAGGAGTGGTTTCAGCCCAGAAATTAGTAGTTTATTGGCCATTTTGGGCTTTCATTTTCCTGCTATAAAACCCACATTTGCAAGGTTTTTGCGCTAGTATACAGCTCAGCAAGCTCCTGCCTGGTGCCCTGTAGAGTTCTACAGCAGCAGAGAGACAAAAGAGAGATTTTGGAGTGACTAAGTATAATTTTTTTTTGCATTTTCTTGCTACCTTTAGCTAATTCCACCTAAAATGCTGATTTTCTAGAGTTTCTGTGATTTAAAAAGCTTGTTTCAGCTACATGTTGCACTTATTTTACTGCCTGCACTTTAACAAAGTTGTTTTTGTGTTTAAATTACCTGTTTAACTGTTGTAGGCTACACACTCAGGTGTGATAGCCATTTCTGTGCATGTAAAGTGTTTTTTTTAATTGTATCTGCTTTTTTTTCTGAAAAAAAAAATATATCCTTGTTTTCCCACCTTTCTAAGCTAGTATAGTCCAGTTTTCAGATTAGTGCTGAATTCAGGGCTGTGTTACAAGTTTCTGTGTTTGCCCATACCTTACTTGGATAGAAGGAAGTTTCTCGGTTCACTGTGAGAGAGGGAGCTTTGAGCAGCCTATCTGTCCGTGGAGGAGTGGTTTCAGCCCAGAAATTAGTAGTTTATTGGCCATTTTGGGCTAATTTCTCTCTCTTTCATTTCCCTTCTATAAAACCCGCATTTGCAAGGTTTTTGCGCTAGTATACAGCTCAGCAAGCTCGTGCCTGGTGCCCTGCAGAGTTCTACAGCAGCAGAGAGACAAAAGAGAGACTTTGGAGTGACTAAGTATCATTTTTGTTGCATTTTCTTGCTGCCTTTAGCTAATTCCACCTAAAACGTTAATTTTCTAGAGTTTCTGTGATTTAAAAAGCTTGTTTCGGCTACATATTGTACTTATTTTACTGCCTGCACTTTAACAAAATCGTTTTTGTGTTTAAATTACCTGTTTAACTGTTGTAGACTACACACTTAAATGTCATAGCCATTTTTCTGCATTTAAAGTGTTTTTTGATTGCATCTGCTTTATTTTCTGAAAAAAAAAAAAAAAAACCTTGTTTTCCCGCCTTTCTAAGCTACTATAGTCCAGTTTTCATGTTAGTGCTGAATTCAGGGCTGTGTTACAAGTTTCTGTGTTTGCCCATACCTTACTTGGATAGAAAGAAGTTTCTCTGTTCACTGTGAGAGAGGGAGCCTTGAGCAGCCTGTCTGTCCCTGGAGGAGTGGTTTCAGCCCAGAAATTAGTAGTTTATTGGCCATTTTGGGCTAATTTCTCTCTCTTTCATTTCCCTGCTATAAAACCCGCATTGCGAGGTTTTGCGTGTCGGGCAGTGCCCGTTAGCTAGGGTATAACTATTCCCGGCTCCACAAAGTCTACTCTTCAATTTTTCCCTTGGAACTAGACAAAATTTCAACTTAAGCACTCAGACCATTCACTTCTAATACAGGCACTTGCTCAAAACTCATAGCAAGCACTAATAAACCTTAGCACTAGACCCCCCTATACTGTAGAGAAGGGCAAGGCTCTCTATTCAACCTTACCAGCCAATCAGTAAAACAGTTCACTGTACTTATCCAGGCATATCCAAAGGGCAGTTTCAGGTCTACTCTCGGTTCCAACTGGTGAATCTGGGCATTTTGAGGCAATGTTACTATTGCCTCATGTACACAGACAACCCTCTCCTCCTTCTACCAAACACTAATACATGTGAGAGATGCAATTATACAGCCAAACTGGAGGCTAAGCTCTCTCAACCCAAGACTGGACCAGACAGTCAAGAGGAGAAGGGAATTACTTGCATAACACCACCAGTCTCACATAGACCTATGAAACCAGCACCGGCAAAAAACACGCTTAAATACACAAAAACATACTTGGAGGCTCTAAATAAAAATCTGCAAAAGCAACAGAGACTTCCAAAGCAGACATCCAAGCAACCTCCACCCCCCAACACAAACCATGAAATACATACTTCACAAAACCAGTGTGCCACGCAATCACAGCCCTTAAGGCAAAATAACATACCCAACACACTAGTAATAGGTGACTCTATAGTCAGGCACACTGACGCCCCACTCACTAGGCTGAGCAAGGAGAAGGTTACTGTTAGCTGCCTGTCGGGTGCCAGGATCCGCAACATAACACAAGCACTCAGGTCACTCCAGAACAAGTAAAAATATGATGCTGTCATTGTCCATGTTGGTGTGAATGACCTGAGCTGTACCTCCCTGTACTACATGAAAAGAGACATGGAGGAACTCTCTGATCACATAGCCCAGGCCGGTATGACCCTGACCCTGAGTAGCAGCCTGCCCTCACCAAGAATGATACTATGGTATAGAGAAAATATTATCAATTTCAACAATTGGCTAAGCTTCTGGTGTCATTCAAAGGGGATCCAGTGTCTGTCAGCCTGGGATGACATGCTCGACAAGCCACGCTGCTTCGCTAGAGACGGCTAGCACCTGTCACCCTTAGGCTTTTGAATACTAGCCAAGGCTCTTGCCACCCCCATAGTGCCTTTTTTAGGCAAGGCTCAAAAGACAAACCCACCACCATAAATAGCACAAGTAACAAAAAACTGAGGGTAATACTACTCAGTGCCAGAAGTCTAAACCTCAAAATGCATGCACTCTAGGCACTCCTCAGGATGGAGAAAATCGATATGTGTGCAGTAACAGAAACCTGGTTTAAGGCTCCAGAGAGCACCCTAGCACTACCAGGCTACAACTCATACCATACATTTCGGCCACAAAACCCAGACCGAAATACAAAAGGCGGGGGAGTATCCATATTCATCAAGGATACCCACACCTCCAGGTTAGTGGCACAGCACGATGCTTCAGAGATCATCCACGTGCAACTAACAATGGGCAAAACTGCTATTCAAATTATAGCCTGCTACAGATCACCCACAATGTCCCAGGACCCCCACTCCGCATTCCTGGAAACACTGGGAAACATAAAAGTCATACCAAACACCCTGATATTGGGTGATTTCAATTACCCAAACATTAACTGGAAGAACTACTCAAGTACAAACTCCCTTGCCCAACATTTCCTAGAATTTATAAACTCAAATGCTCTTGATCAACTGGTCAACACCCCCACCACTGGTGACAACATATTGGACCTAGTTATCACCAACAGGGGCGACCGGTGTTCCACACCGGAGGTCAACCCCTCGCTGGTTAGATCTGACCATAAACGAATCACTCTGGATATCCACATTCTGCCACCAGCCCTGGTCAAAGAAACCACCATAAAAAACTTTTCAAAAGCAAACGTCATGTTACTTAAGACCAAGCTGGGAAGTTTCAAAGCCCCCATGCTAAAGGATAACACCATCCAAGCTGCAAAATCCTTTACTAATGCACTCTATGGGCACCTACAAGAATGCATGGATCGTGCTATCCCAAACAAAACCAAGACTCACTCCTCCAAGAAAAGGAAGTCAGTCTGGTGGACCCCTGCCATAAACAAGCTATACAGTAGAAGGAGGAAACTAGTACAGAAAAGAGTAAAATCCCAAGAAGGGAAGACATCCCTGATCAGTATCACCAAGAAACTACGTTCCCTCATAAAATCATCCAAGGCTAGCTTCGAAAGAAAAATTGCCATGGACTCCAAAGATAACCACAAGGCATTCTTTAGCTATGTCAAGAATCTAAGTGGCAAATCTCAGATTTGCTCAGAGTTAGTGCAGAATGGCACAAAATATACTGAACCGACCGATATAGCCAATATCCTGGCAGACAGGTTTAGTGCAAACTTCACCCCCCTCTCACACCAAAAATAGCCCATAACTATACCAGAAGAATGTAGTGCCCCTGAAATCACACACACTCAAGTTAAAACAGCCCTCTCCAAAGCCAAAAACACAACATCAATGGGACTGGATGGTGTCCCAGGCTGCGTCCTACATGAGCTAAAAGATGAACTAACCCCACACCTAAACACACTGTTTAAACTCAGCCTCTCCACAGGCTACATGCCCACAGAGTGGCATGCAGCAACGGTTATTCCGCTCCACAAAGGTGGAGTCACAACGGTCCCTGGGAACTATCACCCTATAAGTCTGACTAGCTTGGTCTGCAAAGCTATGGAGTGCATCATCATGGATCTCATTAACAGAGACATTGGGTACCTCCAAACACTGGACCTTACCCAGTTCGGCTTTGTTAAGGGCAGATCATGCCTCCTAAACCTGGTGGACTTCTTTGAGACAGTTACCAAGGCTATAGATGAGGGAAAGGTGGTCCACACAGCCTACCTAGACCTCGCAAAGGCCTTCAACACCATTCCCCACTTGGGTATTATAGACAAGCTGACCAGCCTGAACATAAACCCTACATCACTAGATGGGTTGCCAACTGGCTTATGGACAGAACCCACATGGTAAGAGTTGCGGGAGCTAAGTCTAACTCTAAACCGGTTACAAGTGGCATTCCCCAGGGCTCAGTCCTAGGACCCCCCCTGTTCGGCATATACTTCTCAGAGGTACAGGCAAGCACAGGAGGACTATGGCTAACCAAGTTCGCAGACTACTGCAAGCCATACTCTCTGGCTGATACAGACATCCTCCAAAAGGGTCTAACTGAGACAGATACCTGGTGTCAAAACCATGGCCTCAAGCAAAATGCCAAAAAGTGCATAGTCATCCCCTTTGGAAAAAACAAAGTACCCACAAACTACCACATAGGTGGTAGCCCCCTAAATATGGAAGAAGTAATAAGGAATCTGGGGACCCAAGTAGATAGTAACCTCTCCTTTGATAAAAACATTGCCAAAGTGGTTAGAAAATCCTTCTATGTGGCCCACCTAATCACAAAAGGGTTTGCATCCAGATCAAAAGAGGTCATTGGGCCCCTCTACGCATCACTCATCAAACCCATCATAGAGTACAATGCCCCATTTGGGAGGTACCTTACAAGACACCTACAACAGCTGGAAAGACCACAGAAGTACCTCACCAAGACTATCACTGGCCTCAAGCAGATGCCCTATGCAGCTCGACTGAAGAAACTCCAACTGTACTCGGTTGCATACTGCCAACTCAGAGGTGATCTCTTCCTGACATACAAGGCCATGTCCAACCCAGAATTGATGGACCTGCTCCATCTAAAGAAAACCATATCCCCTCAAGCCACACACTCCAGGGATCTAAACCTCACCACAACAATAAATAGGACTTGCTGGAGGGATAGATTCCTGTCCCAGAGACTTCCCATGCTCTGGAACAAGATTCCAATCTACATTAGGCAGAGCTCCTCGCTAACCCTCTTCAAGAGAAACCTTGACGAGTGGATGGGAAACACAAAGTTTACTCTAGGGATCACGTCAATGGCTCTGCTTGACAGAGGCACAGGGAACTAATCTAAGGGGGCAGCGAAAGCCAACACATTCCGGCTAGGCTTATAAATGCCTTCAGGCAGATAGCCTAGCACCTACCTATGAACTTATGAACCTATATGATGGTTTTCACCTTCTCCTTCATATACTGCTGGTGTATACACAAATGAACGCTCTCTGTCAATGGCCTCTGACCCAGCTAGGTTTAGCAAAAATGAATGCCCTGGTGTGTGCATCTTTATCTGAGTAAGCTGCTTGTATGAAAATATCATACTCTTGCTCAAATATTCTCCAATTCTCTGCAACATTCTGATCCAATACAAGTGGATCTGGCTTGCGAAATGCCTCTGCCATATTAACACATCAGTGAAGTCTTTAACAAGTATGCACAAACACACGCACAAACATATATATATATGTACCAGAAATGTATGCCAGTACTTGTAACCATGCCCAATAGCACAACAAGCCTCTGAGTAATTGAACTCTGTGAAATACTTTCCATAATACATTTCTCAGGCACTGTAATACTCTTGAAATTATTATACTTTAAAAGTCACTTACCATCACTGTACAAAACATTTCATACAATTGCACTGTGCAAATGAACTGGGCAGTAGAAGAAGCTCAAAGTAAGAAGCATTTTGAAGTAACTGCACTTTGCATATAAACAGTACACAGCACACTGAAACACTTCCAAAATGTCTGTACTTTGCTAAATGTAGCTCTTTACAGTGCAAGAAACACTCTGTAATGGCAGCCCTTCATTAGTAGACACACCCAGCACAAGAAACTTTTCAAAATGACTATATTTTTGACTGCACTTCATAAAATAGTTGCACTTTGCACACAATAAACTCTTCGAAATAAATGCACAGTCAGAAGCACCCACTGTAAGCACTTTTACATACTTTGTGATGCTTCGAATAACTCTAGTTATACTATTCAGAGCTTTAGTTAATGCAAAACAGCAGTTTATGCCAAAACAATGTAATTTGCCAAAAAACACGCAGTTGTCTTGCTTTATTTATGCTTAATATGCCCTTTCTACCCTTTATCGTATTCGTTTTGCTCAAACTCTTCTTGTGCTTGTTTTACTCTAAACATGCTCATTTTGCAATTCCAATGTAACTTTGAACCCCTTATAGGTTTTTCTGATAATCGTTTTATCAAACAACTTAGTTTCGAACATTTTGTTTAAGTAATAAACTTTTTATGCTTTCTGTTTGTTTAATAAACATTCTGTGGTGTTCATTTGCTTAGTAATGCGTTTTGTGCCCTTGTAATGCTCTGTTTTACCTATTTTAATAAAATAATCCTTCATGAAGTTTTCATTACCTTTAGCTTGTTTCTGGCCCTTTTTTTGCTCCCGTTTCTCTTATTTTACCTTCACTTTTAATTCTGCACCTCGTATCAATGAAAAGCAGTCTCTGGAATCCCTATTCTGGCACCATGTCATTCTCCCGGTCAAGATGTAACAAATGAATAAGCATGGGTTTTGTTCAAGCAGCTTTATTATGTACAAACACATCAGGAATGAGGCAATAACTTTAACTTAGATAAACATATAAACAAACTGACTCTCACATACATGCTCATTCTCTGACTGCACTCTCAAAATGGCACAGAAGCTAGCATGTGCTTGCTATTTATATACGCATGCTGTCCTTGGAAATGCTTCTTAAAGGTACAACACACATACATATTCTACATGGATGATATTTTTTAATTATACAAGGGTCAACAAATGACTGTGTCAACCTAGTTGATGTTTTAAATCAAGAGTCAGAATTTTTGAAATTCACATTAGGGGAGAAAGGTATTCAGGTTAACTTTCTTGATGTTACAATAAAGTGGAATAATGAAAGAAATGAGTTCGATAGTTGTATTCATAGGAAGGACATATTTTCTAATAACTATTTACACTACAGGAGTAATCATCCCTAGTTTATAAAGAAAATTATTCCCAGGCAGCAGTACATAAGGGCTTGTAGGATGATAACTAATGACAGCAAATTAGATGAGGAAATTAAATTTATGACCAGCCTATTTTTGGCAAGAGGTTATAAATAGGAAATGTTGATGGAAACAGAAAAGGAAGTTTTATTAGAAATAATGCTCAATATAATAAGAATTTAGGAAATGACAAAAACACTGTATGCATTATATAGATAGTCAAGCCATACTATTATATAAGACAACTGGAAAATCTTGGAAGGCAACATTGATTTAAATAAGGTTATAGATAATGTTCTGAATTTTGTATACAAAAATATTGCTAATTTATTTATTTATTTAGTTATTTATTTATTTTACATTTGTTGACCGGGATAGTCTGACTGGGACAAAACCCCTTTTCAGCTGTGGCCCGGGGAGAAAAGCTCCAACAGTACAAATATAACTGAGAGATGCATGTTATAATAAATGTATAATACAATAAGAATAGCAAAATAAGGTAACAATAAAGAAAGCAAGACTTAAATACAATATAGTTAGGCAGAACATAATGATGACACAGCCATGTAGAAAAGTAGATAGTAGGAGTAAGAATATTGATTAGTTACCAGTTGTAGACAACAAGAGGAGTAGATAGTAGTAGGTTAAGAGATAGTGCAGTGGAAGTCAAGAACAGAGAGGAGAAGTAGTAGAAGAGAGTCAGGTGCTTATTATGTTGAAGAAGCAGGTTAATTGGAGAAAGAAAACAGAGTAAAAGGAGGTAATTAGAGCTGGGAAGACGAAAGGAATAAAGAAGAGGAGAGATGGAGAGAGGACTGGATTCAAGTGGGATGGTTACAGTGACATATCCAGGTGTGGTTTAGGTATTTTTTGAGAGATCTCTTGAATTTGTAGACCTGAGGTATGCTTCTAAGGGTCATAGGAAGCTTGTTCCATTGAATGACGGGTGACTAATATTAAGTCTTTATTACAGAATGATAGTACTAAAATTATTCTCCCCCAATCTATAACAGAGAAAGGCAAAAGGATGTTTAAGTATGGAGGGTGTTCTGTTTGTAGATATATTTTGGAAGGTCCCTACATTTCCTTAGATCATTTATCCTAAACTTTGTCTGTCCCTGGTAGATTCAACTGTAAAACTAAAGGGGTGATATATATCAGCGTATGTTTAGGGTGCAGTGCATAATATATAGGCATGACCACAAGAGCACAACAAGAAAGGCTTAAAGAACACATATATAGTATTAAAAGTAAGGATATGAAAAACGCTCTTTAGAAACATACTACAGAATGTAAGAAACATAAGAGGTTTCTTTTTTCTATATTAGAGCAAGTACTGGTTGACTTACGGCGTGGGAATCATAAGAAAAGATTAGAGCAGAGAGAAACATTGTGGCAGCTTAGAATGGGGGCAGATAAATTTCGCAAGCTCAATAATATGGTAAATATCAAACATTTTTTAAATGGCAGGAGATTTCAAATATTAAAATGAAATAAATATTACATTTTAAAGTCATATATGGTACGTTTTAACAATTTTTATTATCAGTATGCACTTATGGCGGCCATGGTGGTGCAGAGGTTAGCGTTGCAGCCTCACAGCATGAGGTTCTCCGGTTCGATCCTCGGCTGGGGTGCCTTCTGTGCGGAGTCTGCATGTCCTCCGTGTGGTCATGTGGGTTTCCTCTGGGTGCTCCGGTTTATTCTCACATCCCAAAGACATGCTGTAGGTGTATTGGACACTCTAAATTGACCCTAAATGTGAATGTGTGTGCCTTCTGTGGAAGGTTGGATGCCGGGCTGGCAACTTGACACTTTAAAAACTCCACTTCTAATCATGAGTGGACAGGTGATCCACTGTGGCAACCCCCAACTGGGAAAAGCCGAAAGAAGAAGAAGAATTATCAGTATGTACGTTACTGTTGATTGGTTTTAAGTTTTTTGTTACATCACTGGTTACTTCATTGTATAAAATAGCTCAGGTTTTCAATGAATTTCATTCTGAATAAGTCAGTGAGGTAAAAGTGGAGATTAAGGAGATTTACATGCTAAAACCTGGACTTTTCTCTTTCTTGTATAGCTGTATTTGTGTTTTTTCTTGGTATATGTATGGGGTTTTTTTTTGCAGCTCTTTGATGTCATTTTTTTACTTTCAAGAAAGACTCAAAGATGCGTCCTTCAGACCCTTATGTATCTTTTGCTCTGAGCTCAGCTAGTAGTGCTGAACCTCCTCTAAAACTACTATTGGATTGAAGGCTAAACACTCTGATCCTACAGCTGCTGAAGCCAATTCCACATTGTCGGATCTGACCCACTTGGATCTGAAGTGTCTTACTTGGACCCATTATGAGTCATCTTTGGATCCCTTTCCATCCCGTCTCCCATGCTCGTTCCTGGAGAGACATCACCACTCCAGGACCTCATCATCCTCTCAAAATTCCAGAGGTTTGACAGAAGCAGCTGTGGATAGGATGATGAGGAAATTTCTATTAATGCAAACTCAAATGGAGGTTCTTCCTGTTCCTAGCCTTTCGGGTCTGGAGACCTTCGTAAGTACTACTCCAGCAAGGATGTCTCCTTTTTCAATCCAACCTTTGGTTTCAGAGCAGTTGGAATTGAGAATTCCAGATCCTTCCTTATTGAAACCATAGTTCATTGTATCTTCTCCTCCAGTACCGTCTCTGAATGAACCGGCTCAGAGAGTGTCAGAGCCAGATGACTCTTGTAGCTGCAATGTTGGCACTGGATCCAGGGTGTTAGATTCAACCCTGAGATTTTCAGAGTTGTCTCTTTCCCTTGGAGCCTCAGCACTTGACAGCTCAGCTCCAGCCCCTGCTTCAAGCAGTTTGCCTTCGGGTCAGAGGGAGTCAATGGTTCACAAGCATGGCTTCTTGGAGCTGATGGCTTCTTCCTCCCTGGGGCATTCTGCCTGCAAAGTGGTGGAGAGAGTTTTCTCTGCTCCTAGAGAAAGGACATATCTACCTTCCTCAGTTTCCACTTCCTAAACCCACTTGTCTTTACATCAAGAGCCCCAACATCCTACTGCACAAGAACAGACAGATCAAAGTCCAGGATACCCCTCAGGGTATATTGATTTCTTCCAATACTTCTCCAGAACATCCCACTGAAGAAGTACCTAGGAAGAGAAGGTGCAAGAGAAAGCACTTAGACTTTCCTCAGGAGTTTGTCACAGAAGAGACTGATTTTGATGAGGGAGAAAGGTCCCCAAGATCACCACTTGATGATTTCTCATTTGGAGACATCCTAGAGATCCTAAAACAAAGAGGTGGTTGGTCTACCTTTCAACCCTTCCCAAGAGGAATCGGTATTCTTGGAAGCCTTTGAATCTGGTCCACTTCCTCCTGTGTGATTCCATCCACTGACAGGCTCATTGATTTGATCTTTCAGTGGGCATGGAAGGAACCTGACTCCATCGAGCCAATCCCTAAAAGCCCAGGCAGGATTCTGGCACCATCCGAGGATAGGGATTTTTGAAGTAAGGGAATACATGTGGATGCTATGGTAATAGTGGTGGCCACAAAGAGGGAACTTGCAAAACAAAGTTCCTCTGTTCATCTTCCTAACAAGGAGTCTAGGGTGATGGACAAATTTGGGAACTAAGTGTATGTTTCTGCAATGTTTGCCCTTCGATTGCTAAACTATTTGGCATACTTTACTAGACTTCAGAGGGATTTGATTAAGGAACTCACCAAATCCCTCTCAGCGACTGTTACTTCTGAGGCAGAGAGTTCTATTACCTCACAATTGGCTACCCTACAGTTCCATTTCAAATTTATCCATAAGGCTAATTTCACATGCAGCTAAAGGTACCTTAAGGGTGGTGGGTTTAGGCATTTCCATTAAGAGACATGCCTGGATATGCCTGTGTGATTTTGCAGACCCATTCAAGTCTTCCTTCGTCATTCTCCTTTTGACAGAAGTTCACTATTTGGCCCCAAGGTTAAAGACACACTGTCCAGGTTAAACCCTGCCTGCTGTGGGCATATGTTTTTCAACCTCTCAAAGGACCTTTTCCAGAAATCAATGAGGTGGTCAAGAAATTTCATTCAAAAAGTCCCTGGGTTCTTTTCAAGATCCACGTGGAGATAGTTGCCCCCCAGAGGCAGAGGGGGGAACTGTAATGGACGATGCCATCCCACACAGCAGAGGCAGCCCACAGAACCAACGGTCTAGAGATACCTTTATCTGACAGATCCTACCAGCCCTAACTGTCCACCTCTGGAGGCAGTCGGGAGTCATTTGTCCCTGCACCAGAGAGCCTGTCTGCCAATTACAAAAGATTCATGGGTGCAGAGGATTATATCTAGAGGTTATATAATTCCCCTTTTCCTTCCTTCCACTCCCCCCATACAGT
Organism: Protopterus annectens; assembly: GCF_019279795.1. Lineage (NCBI taxonomy): Eukaryota > Metazoa > Chordata > Ceratodontiformes > Protopteridae > Protopterus > Protopterus annectens. The sequence goes on from NC_056732.1 coordinate 1,495,736,692, forward strand.
AAAAAAAAATTCTTGATGTTCCACCCAGTCGGAGAAAAGCAACAGCACTAGAAATAAAAAATCTGCTAGAAAAAAAGAGTCACCAGGAGGCCCTCCTAGACCAGAAAGAGTTCAGAACTTACTCAAGATTATTTTTAGTGCCAAAGAAAACAGGAGACTGAAGAAATATTTTGGATTTCAGCAATTTGAATAAGTCAGTTTGACACAAAAAGTTCAGAATGTTCACAGTTCAGTCTGTTTTGCTGTTTCTACACTAGGACGATTGGATGTGCTCGATAGATCTTCAGAATGCATACTATCATATTAAAATGAACAGGCAATCTAGAAAATACTTACTCTTCCAGCTGGAAGTCATTCGTTATCAGTTCAGAACTCTGCCCTTTGGTCTCACCACAGCCCCCAGGGTGTTCACCAAATGCATGACAGTGATAGCAGCTCACCTGAGACTGCAAGGATTCCAGATGTTTCCTTATTTGATCGACTGGCTAATAACTGCTCCTACCAGGCATCAGTTGATCAAAGCAAGGGACTATGTATTCCAACTGTGCCCTCAACTAGGGATTACTATCAATCATAATAAATCCCAACCAACACCAACTCGGATATTGCAGTTCATAGGGGCTTTGTTCAACACATCTTCCTTGACAGCCTCTATTCCTCTGCCAAATATTCAAATGATACAATTCCAAGTCAAAAAGATAATTCAAAATTCTTCCCTATTAGCTCTAAAGATCCTTCAAGCATTGGGGTCAATGTCTGCGGCAATAGTTTTGGTTCCATTAGCAAGATATCACATGAGAATCTGTCAGTGGACACTAGCAACTCAGTGGCCTATTCTCCACCAGTCTTTATCCACCCAGATCAAAATAACTCAAGCATACAAAAATTACCTCCTTTGGCAGATTTACTCTGATCAAGTTTTTTAAGGTTTCTTCTTCACTCTTACTCTCCTCAAGGCCATAGTGACCACAGATGCTTCCCAAATCAGGAAAGACAGTCCAAGGCACATGATTTCCCAAAGAGGCCAATACGTATATCAATGTCCTAGAAATGACAGCTGTTCTCCTATCATTGCAGGCCTTCCAAGACACCCTCCCCTTCAGATCCATTCAGATTCAGACAATTGAGCACATTGACAAGCAAGGAGGAACCAAATATTTACCCCCTTTGCCGAGAAGCATTGAGAGTGTGGCAATTGGTGATGTCACTCAATCATTTTCTGATAGCAATGCACATCCCAGGGAAATCCAACATGATAATAGACAAGCTGAGCACATCCATTCTAATGCCTCACAAGTGGTCTCTCAATGTGGCAGAAAAGATTATCCAATGATGGGGCCAACCTTGCTGCAATCTTTTTGCATCTCACCTCAAAAAAAGTGCAATAGATTCTTTGCCCTGATCCACCCACCAGGGTAGTTACCAAGAGATGCTCTTCTCCACAATTGGCCCCCAGTCTCCTCTAAATGTTTCCCTCAGTTCCTCTAATCCCCAAATTTCTTCTGAAAGCATCACAATTGAAAAGCACAGTCACCCTCATTGCTCCTTATTGGTCTTGTCAGATTTGGTTTCCCTTTCTTTGGCCTCATCTCCTTTGCCATGCTTGGACTCTAGATCCAACTCCAGACCTCCTATTGCACCCAACAGACTCAGTACACCAAGATATTCTAGGCCTAAAGTTGACTGCATGGTTTCTTCAATTCCATTGATAGCTAGACAGCCCAGGGATTCCTCTCCTATCCGTTACTTTCTCTTATCATACCACAAGGCTTCCACAAGGAAACTTTACAGAAGCAAATGGAAAAGGTTTGTTTTTTGGGTGTGGCAGAAAGATACTGACCCTATTTCTGCACCAATTCCCAAAGCTCTGGAGTTCTTAGCTACAATTTTTAAAGAGGGAGCTAGTACCTCAACTATTAAGGTACATCTAGCTGCCATTTCTAATTTTCACATAGGAATCGATCTTTAGCCTCTTCCAAGCTTTTATAATGAGTACCTTTCTTCTCAGACCTCCTTTTAAAGATCCCACTCCCCCATGGGATTTGAGTTTAGTGTCACAGTCCTTGACCCAATCTCTCTTTGAACCATCGGCCAAGTGTAAACTAAAATTTTTAACCTGGAAAACTGTCTTTTTAGTGGCCATTACCTCTGTGGGAAGAGTCTCAGAACTTCAATCCCTATCTTTTAAGCCTCCTTATCTGATTTTTTCATAAGGATAAGATATCCTTAACTCATTACAGCTAGGTGACGCCTATAGGTGTTTCTGCAGTTTCATCCTACTGATGCCTCTAGACATCAAATATTGTTTGTTCATATTTGTATTTATAATTTTAAATCCACGCTACAAATAAAGTAATAAAATAGTTCATCTTATAGCTTACACAATGGCAAACAGAGTTGTGTTGATATTTGACCTGTGTCTAGTGTATGTAAAGAAATATTAATTGCTGTTTGTATAATACTTATTTATGTTGTCATAAATGTCATGCTTTTCTAAATATCTTGACAACCAGGTAGCATAGACAGAACTTATTAGCATCATACGGAAGCTCTCAGCAGGATGAGCAAAACACAGCTAACAACATATGTGTAACTTGAGTGGTCATTAAGATATTGTATGTTGTTTATAAAATATTACCAATGTAATAGTTACTAAATGTACTGTGACTTAAGACCTACAACCTAAAAAATATTTACCACTACAAAATTGGCTAAATGGTTTGCCATTTATATATCTCTAGTAACTCCTATAATTCAACAGACATCAGCATTTGTTTGAAACATGAGGACATAATTTGATTCTATCAAAAAGTGTAAGCTCCACCCTTTGGAAGTTATGCAGCAAACTTCCAGAGCTCCACTGGAGGGAATAAGTTGAGAACCAACCCATCCTTCCTTCCTTAGGTGGTGTCAGAATCCATTATCAATCAAACTATCAACCTCCCAGTCATCTTTCCAGATTTCTCAGAGGAGAGTACATTTCGCACCTGTTAGATGTCCACAGACAGTTATGTTTAGAAAAGTGTTCAGGAAATCAGATCAATTATTTGTCTCCTTTTTGGACTCAAAATTGGGCAAACCTGTTACCAAAGTGATCTCAGCCAAGTGGTTAATGGATTTTATTTCCTTTATTTACAGCAAATTGGGTTTGATTTTGCCAAAACCTCTGAAAGCACATTCTACAAGATCTATGGCAACTTCTTCAGTATTTCTCTCCAGATCTTCCTGGGGTGATATTTGTACAACTGCAACTTGAGCTAATCCTCATACCTTTATAGCTCATTACAAATTATATCTGGTCTCTAGGGGAGGAGTAGTCTTCAGCTCAGTGGTGCTCAGGAACATCCTTCCTTAGAATCCTCTCAGGATTGAGGTAGCTGGGGACTCTGTTCCAATTATTGAGGAATGAATAAAAATGACAACATCAGATAAATAAGTTATGTACTTACCATAACGTTCAGTCTGTGTTGTTCATTTTCATTTTTCCTCAACTTCCCTTCCTTTGTTTGACACTTCAGGTACTGGTATAGATAAATTTCCTTTATTCAGTAAAGTCAGCAAACAAAATCTGAGATATGGTAGGGGACTGATGCATTATGGGTAGGAGAGGAGCTTAGGAGCTTTCAGTGTTTCACAAGCTGTAAAATGCAGCCAAGTCAGATCTGAGGGTCAGTTCCAAACCCAGTTGTTGAAGAAGAATGAAAATGTACAACACAAATGGAACATTATGGTAAGTACATAACTTTGTTTTTTTCCAGAATATATCCTACATAAATACAGTGTCCTTTTTCATCAGTCTAGAAATGCACTCATATTAAAGCAGGCCTATATATTCATTCCATATTTCACATTTTACATGCAGTTTCATTAAGTGCAGTTTCAATAGAAAGGATTGTTTTAATGAAGGATACAAATGAGCTCAGTAAAATAACCTTCAGCATAAACACTGATAAGGATGAAATGTGTTAACACTCTGTTAATCAGGGATGGGGTTGGGAGAGGAGTAAAGTGGGCAGCAAATCAGCTGGATTGGTAGCAAGTCAGTGCACCACATACACTACAGGTTCCTGTGCTGGAAAGCCAACAAACACTGTTAAGTGGGCTGCAAATGGTAAATGCAGAACAAATGCTAGAGAATGTTAAATTTGGTACAAATGGAAGTTATAGAATACAAACATGTACCATAAGAATGACAACTCTCGGTAGCATGAAGTGCAAATAAAAAAGCCAGCACTCAGAGGCAAATAAATAATGTTAAGTTGTCAATCTCGCCTTCATTCTTGCTGGATTGGTTCGGAGCCGATCCTCGGCTCTGACTCGGCCAATACTAAAGCTCGAGAGCTATTTCCACTGGCTCGAGGCTCCCCTATGTCCCACAATGCTAGGCGGTAAATACCCAGATCTCGTTTGCCGCTTTAGCTACGAGGTGCTTGTTTCTACCGGCTCTGCAGGTTAGTTACTTTTTATAGTTGTAAAACTTCAAAACCCCTTATTTTTTTCTTAGAATAGTTTTTCTTCACAGTTTATTAGTTAACTATCCTAGTTTTCTTCGGGTTCTCCTATTTGTTTTTCCCGTTTATCCCCTGTTGATACTCTAGGCCTTCGGGCCCTCCTCCCTTCCCCTTAGTCATACTTATTGTGGGAGTGGTTGGATTATTTTCCCCTTTCTTAACAGGTGTGTCTGTGTGTGTCTCTGTGTTTCACAGTTTTTGTTTGAGATGTCTAAAGACTCTAAGGTCTCAGGCTTTAAGAAGTGTGACTCGTGCTGTCAGAAAATGTCTCTGGCAGACGGTCACACTTCTTGTATATATTGCTTGGGACCTTTACACCTGCAGGACTCTTGTTCTGTCTGCCACACTTTCAGTCCAAGAGTCCTGCAGGAACGCAAAAATAAATTGATACTGCGAGGCTTATTAAAGCCTGAAGGCTCCCTGACCCAGACAGTGTCAGGAAAACCTTCCAAGGCATCGGCTCCAGCTTCGGAGCCGTCTGCTGGTGGCTCTAAGGATTCTTCGACATCGACTCCTTCTGGAGCCGATGTCTCTAAGACTAAAATGGTTCCCTTTGCTCCGGCTGGACCCGAGAGGTCTGAGACAGCCGGCTCCGACAGTTTTGTTGGAGCCATCTACTAGAAAGAGGTCTAGATCCCCATCCATTGGCTCTATCCACTCGGACCCGGGATCTCCACTATTACCAGAGAGGAGCCATAGGTCCCACTCCTCTCGGTCCTCCAGACTGTCTGACCATGATTTAGAGAGGGTGGTGAGCAGACTTCTCAAGTCCCAGGCACTAGCCCAAATTCTGCATAGCCCTACCCAATGGTCAGTGGCTATACCCATTCCTTCCTCAGTTCCTCCTCCGATTCCCATGAGTTCGGAGCCAGAGCTTCTCGGAGCCATGACTGTCAGTGCGTCGGAGCCGATACTTCCACTTTCGGTTCCGTCGTCGGCTCCGATCTCCTCCTTGGAGGGATCTGGGTGCCGGGCATCCCTCATCGGTTCCGAGGGGGCAAGTGGCATCGGACCCTTGTCCGAGCACGTTCTCCCTCTCTGGGCTTCGGTGCTGGTGAGCTCTGCCCCGACATCGGCCTCGGAGCCGTCCCTTTTGGTGCCGGGAGGAGTCCTCGTCTCTTCAGAGCGGGGATCTTTGGCCCCGCCTGATTGGGATGCCTTCGAGGTCATGCGGAGTGTGCTAGACTGTGTCTGCTCCACGGTTGGCTCCCTCAGCTCCTCCCTCTACAGTGCCTGCGATGGTCTCTACCCACCCTCTCATCCCTGACCGTAGAGAGCCAACGACTCAAGTTTCCCCACTGGGAATATCCTCCTCTTCCGAGGCTTCTCCTGATCCTTCAGGGGAACCCCCTCGGAAGAAACAATGCAAGAGGAAGCATATTGACTCCCCTGAGTCTATCACCTCGGATACCGACTTGGATGAGTCTGAAGGGTCCCCACAGTCCTCCTCTGAGGATGTCTCCTTTTCAGACATCCTTGAGATCCTTAAACAGAGGGGGAACTGGTCCACCCTTAACCCTTCAGAGGACGAGTCGATCTACCTTGAGGCCTTTGGCTCTCGCCCTTTCACCTCCTGGGTATCTCCTCCCTTTGACCCCCTCATGGAAGTGGTGGCAAGGAAGGCATGGACAGCCCCTGATACGGTGGAACCTACCCCACGAAGACCGTCCAAGTTTATTACAGCTCCTAAGGACAAAGAATTCTTATCCAAGGGCGTCTCTGTTGATGCTATGGTGATGGCCGCAGCCACTAAGAAGGAATTAGCTGATCCTTCGGTACCTATCCATCCTCCTAACAAGGAATCTAGGACTATGGATAGGTACGGTAAGCAGATGTTCTCCTCAGCGACCTTTGCTATGCGTTCGCTGAACTACTTGTGTCACTTCACCCGTCTTCAGAGAGATATGATCAAGGAAATGGGTGATGCTTTGCAGGATCCAACAACTGAGGGGTTTCGAGACAAAATGAACTCCCAGCTGGCAACCCTGAATTCAACTGTCAACTCCTCCATGCGGCTTCTTTCTTATGCGGCCGATGGGGCGAGCAGGGCTGCTGGCACAGGTGTAGCTTTACGACGTCATGCCTGGATGCAGCTTTGTAACTTTGCGGACCCTTTCAAGGCATCCTTCAACAATTCCCCCTTTGATGGTACAGCGTTGTTTGGACCTCAGGTGAAGGACACGTTGATTAGGTGCGAACAGGATGGCAAGACTCTCTCTGCCGTGGGAATCCGTTTTTCTACCCCTTCCAGACCTTATCCCAAGGGTCAGAAGGGGGGGGAAATGTGGTTCCGCAAATCACAGGGAGTCTCGCCTGATGCACGCAGTCAGTTCCCCTCTAGAGGCAGAGGGGGGAACAACAATAGATGCCACCCTAGGGGCAGGGGGGGTCCGGAGAATCAAGGTAGCAGAGAGACTCTTTCTGACAAACCTTTTCAGCATCCCTGAGAAGCTGCCCGACTGTCCACCTTCGGAGGCTGTCGGGGGAAGATTATCACTGTATCCAGAAGCCTGGCTTTCCCTCACTCAAGACAAATGGGTACAGACGATTATATCCGAGGGTTACAAAATTCCCTTTGTCCACATCCCATCCCAACCGAAAGGGCCCCTTCCAGACGTTCCACCCGGTCTAAGGGAACAAGCAGCGCTAGAAATATCAAAGCTGCTGTCAAAAAGAGCTATCCAGCCAGTCCCAGCAGACCAGCAAGGATCCGGAATCTACTCCAAATTCTTTTTGGTTCCAAAAAAGACAGGGGACTGGAGACCAATATTGGATCTCAGCAGACTAAACAAGTCTGTAAACAAAACAAACTTCCGGATGGTCACGCTTCAGTCCATTCTACCCTTCTTGGGTCAGGACAATTGGATGTGCTCAATAGACCTTTAGGATGCGCATTATCATATCAAGATGCACAGATGCTCCAGAAGGTTCCTCCGCTTCTGGCTGGGAGCCAGTCACTATCAGTTCAGAGCCCTGCCCTTTGGTCTTACTACAGCCCCCCGAGTGTTCACCAAAAGCATGGCAGTGGTCACGGCTCATCTGAGACGTCAAGGGTTCCAGGTGTTTCCATATTTGGATGACTGGCTCCTTACTGCTACCACCAGGCGTCAACTTCTTGTATCCAGAGACTACACCATTCATACTTGTCAAGCTCTAGGCATTTTCATAAATTTCGAAAAATCTGCCTTGTTGCCTTGTCAAGCTATTACCTTTATAGGCGCTACCTTAGACACAATTCATCTTTCCGCGAAACTAACAGAGCAAAGAGTATCAGATATCCGCAAACATGTTCACATTCTTCTTCAATCCGACAGGATCAAAGCCAGGTTTGTCTTGAAGGTTTTAGGTCTCATGGCAGCTGCCATTACACTTCTGCCTCTAGCATGCTTTCACATGCGGATACTCCAGTGGATGCTGTTTTCTCAGTGGTCCTTCCAACAGCTCCCAATGTCTCACAGTATTCTGCTGACCCAATCATGCAAGAAGCATCTAACTTGGTGGATAACCTCCCCTCAAGTTCTTCAGGGCAGATCATTTGCCCCCTCCGGTTGCCACGGTGACAACGGACACCTCCCTGATTGGGTGGGGGGGGCATTGTCAGGGCAGGACGGTCCAGAGCACATGGCAACCTTTCAAAAGCCATCTGCACATAAATGTCCTGGAGATGAGAGCAGTACTTTTAGCGTTGCAAGCCCTTCAGCACTCTCTTCCCACCGGGACTATTGCAATTCAGACAGACAATATGTCTGTAGTATGGTACATCAACAAACAGGGCGGAACCAAGTCTTATCCCTTATGTTGAGAGGCACTCAGACTTTGGCAGTGGGTGATCTCATCTCAGCGGTTTCTGATAGCAACGCACATCCCCAGGAAGTCCAACATGATAGCAGACAAGTTGAGCAGGGCCATACTCATACCACACGAGTGGTCTCTCAAACAGTCAGTGCTGGAAGACATTTTTCAGAAATGGGGCCGACCTTGCTGCAATCTTTTTGCTACTCCCCAAAACAGCAAGTGTCATGATTTCTTCACCCTCTTTCCCCTACAAGGTCAACCCGCCAGGGACGCTCTAGTCCACGATTGGCCCCGGAGACTTCTGTATGCCTTTCCTTTTCCACTGATCTCTCAAGTAATTCAGAAAGCTACCGCATTGAGAGTCGACATGATCCTCATTGCCCCTTACTGGCCTCATCAGATATGGTTTCCGTTCCTTCACCAGTTTCAGATGGAGCAGCCTTGGCATCTGGATCCAGTGCCAGATCTTTTGACCCATCAATCGGGTCAGCTGCACCACTCCCTCTTATCTCTCAACCTCACAGCTTGGTTGCTCCGCTTCCTACCCTAGCCAGGCTTCCTTTAATTTCCCATTCGGTCTGTAACATACTTATAGCTTCCCACAAGTCTTCTACAAGAAGGATTTACAATAGCAAGTGGAAACGTTTTTCTTTCTGGGCAGCAACTAATCACATAGACCCTTTCACTGCACCTATCCAGTCTATACTAGACTTCCTGGCAGAACTTTTCCACTCAGGTTCTTCTTCGTCTACTATTAGAGTACAATTGGCGGCTATATCTAATTTCCATGTAGGCTTTTCAGACTCCAGCATCATGTCCCATAAACTTTGCAAAGCCTTTCTAAAAGGTATCTTTTTGCTCAAGCCCCCAATCAGAGACCCCCCACCTCTGTGGGACTTAAATTTGGTTCTAGCCTCCTTGATTCTCCCCCCCTTCGAACCGGCCGCTTCCTGCTCTCTGAAATTGCTTTCATGGAAAACCCTTTTTCTAATAGCCATAACATCTGCTAGACGGGTATCTGAACTTCATGCTCTTTGCAGTCGTCCTCCATATTTAGTTTTCCACAAAGACAGGATGTCCCTTCAGACCAACCCTTCCTTTTTACCAAAGGTTTCTTCTGAGGCGAATCTGAATCAGACAATCGACCTTCCAGTTTTCTTCCCTAATTATTCCAACAAGTCAGAACAAAAGTTACATTTCCTAGATGTTCATCGCCAGCTTCACTATTATTTGGATAGGACTAAACAGTTTAGGAAGTCTAACCAGCTCTTTCTATCCTATGCAGAAGGCAAGATGGGCCTTTCAGTTTCCAAAGTGTCCCTTTCAAGATGGCTGGCCTCTGTAATTTCCTTCATTTATGATCTCAGACACCAAAAGCTACCATCACGACCTAGAGCTCATTCAACCAGAGCGTTAGCTACGTCTGTAGCATTTCAAGACAGACTGCCCATAGATTCCATCTGTCAAGCAGCTACATGGGCTTCTCCTCATACCTTTATATCACACTATAAATTGGATATGGCCTCCAGAAACCAGGCTAACTTTGGTTCCACCGTACTCAAGAGTCTGTTCCGATGAGCCACCCAGGATAAGGGTGCTAGGGACGCGGTCTCATCCAGCAAGAATGAAGGCGAGATTGACAACTTAACATTGAGAAGTTATGTACCTACCATAACGTTCCATGTTAGTTGTCTTTTTCTCGCCTTCTTTCTTGCGTCCCACCCTCCATCCCCCTAGCCTGGACAGACCGAGAGGATCCTTGGGATCTTTTTTCTTCCATAGCGTCAACCACCTCTATTGCCCCTGTTTGATAGTTCTACAGGTAGTCTTTCTATAGAGGTGGATTTCCCTTTTTCTCTGTCTCTAGGAGACCAGCACTGCTATTCTTCAGCTATCAAACGAGATCTGGGTATTTACCGCCTAGCATTGTGGGATATAGGGGAGCCTCGAGCCGGTGGAAATAGCTCTCGAGCTTTAGTATTGGCCGAGTCGGAGCCGAGGATTGGCTCCAAACCCATCCAGCAAGAAAGAAGGCGAGAAGAAGACAACTAACATGGAACGTTATGGTAGGTATATAACTTCTCATTTTATTCTTTCCCTTCCTTCAGACCGGTTTCGGCATCAAACCTTCTTCAGTGACAATGTCAAGTAGATCATAAAATAACTGCCTAGCCCACTTTGCAGGTTAAAGGCAAGTGACTGTTATTGTTGACATACCTAGGTTGGTGGAGGGCTGTAGCTTATCACCCTTGGAGACCATCTGAATGGTGCCCTTTGTCAGAGAACATCTTGATGCATCTCTCACAAAAATTACTGTAGGTTTCCTCAATAATAGAATTTGCTCTGCAACCTAAGTCATTGCTGGAAGTGCAAAAATCATTTGGGCAGCCAGCTAAAGTATCTCTTTAATCTGTTTGCCTGGCTTCATAGGTTCATAGGTTCATAGGTTCATACTAGGCTATCTGCCCGAGGGCATTTACAAGCCTAGCCCATCGTTTTGTGGCTTAGGCCACCCCTTTAGTATGGGGAACTATACCCATTATTTTTCTGTGCCTCTGTCGAGCAGTGACACTGAGGTAATCCCTGGGGTATATCTGCGATCTCCCATCCATTGGTCAAGATTTCTCTTGAACAAGGCCAGCGAGGTGCTCTGCCTCACATGTACCGGGATTTTGTTCCACAGCATAGGGAGTCTTTGGGTGATGAATCTATCCCTCCAGCACGTCCTATTAATAGCCGTGTCAAGGTTTAAGTCTCCGCCCTTGTGGCTCTGATGGATCTAGATTTTTGAGGTGAAGCATATTCATCAAATCTGGGTTTGACATGGCCTTGTATGTTAGGCAAAGGTCACCTCTGAGCAGGTGGCGACTGAATAGAGCTGGAGTTCTTTCAGTCGGGCAGCATAGGACAGATTTTGAGACCCTTTATCCTTTTGGTGAGGAACTTTTGTGGCCTCTCCAGCTGCTGCAAGTGTCGGGTCAGATACATTCCGAATGGGGCATTGTACTCAATCATTGGTCTGATGAGTGATGAGTAAAGGGAGACTATGACCTCCCTTGATCTAGATGAGAATCCCTTCATGATAAGGTGGGCAATGTAGAAGGTCTTCCTAACTACTTTAGCTACATGGGTGTCGAATGACAGACTACTATCAACCTGGGTCCCCAGGTCCCTGATAACTTCTTCTGTGCTCAGTGGATTGCCACCTATTTGGTAGCTAGGGGTAACCTTGTTTTTCCCGAAGGGTATGACTATGCATTTTTGGCATTTAACTTTAGGCCGTGGCTCTGGCACCAGTTATCCGTTTCTGTGAGACCCTTCTGAAGGATATCTGTGTCAGATGTGTTTTCTACTATGGCCCAGTTTGCAGTCATCTGCAAACTTTGTCAGCCATAGCCCTCCTGTGTTTGCTTGTACTTGGAAAAGTAGATGCCAAACAAGAGTGGGCCCAGGACTGAGCCCTGTGGGACACCACTTGTGACAGGCTTTGAGTCTGACATGGCGCCAGCAGCTCTGACCCTGTGGGTTCTGTCACTCAGCCAGTTTGCAACCCATCTTGTGATGTATGGGTTGACATTTAAGCTGATGAGTTTTTCAATGATACCCGAATGGGGTATTGTATCGAAGGCCTTAGCCAGATCGAGGTAGGCTGTATGGACTGCCTTTCCCTCATCAATGGCTTTGGTGACTGTTTCGAAAAAGTCAACCAAGTTTAAAAGGCATGATCTGCCTTTGACAAAGCCAAACTGGGTTCCTTAGTATATTTTATTATTCAGATGCACCATTTATATTTAATACCTGCTGATTCTTTGTTGTGAAAGAAGTGACTCCGTAGTATGCTTCAGCGTGAAAGGTTGAAAACAGATAACACCATCTTTCTTCTGAGTTAAAAAACAATCTAGAGCATTTATTTGTACAATGCAATCATAACTGCATATTGCAATAAAAATATTCAGTGCCCATTTAGCTTGCATTGTGTTTTTTTTTTTCATTTGCCTTAGTTCTGCAGTTTTTAAATCTTGTAATTAAAATATCTTCTTTTTTAATAGATATCCGTCTGAACTGGCAGACATACAACAAAGAGAAAGGAGATTCACAATTACTAGACTTGCTGGTTTCCTATGGAGATCCATTTCCTAGGAAAGATGCAGATGGGAATGAACTTATTGGATCTATTGCGATGTCTACAGGGTGCAAATACCAGATGTCAGACTGGGATAAAATCCCTTCATCTTCTAGTGTTACCACCTCAACATCTCTTCAAACCGATTATGTAAGGATGTTTCAGTTCATAGTTAAACACACTGTTTTGCATAGAAGTTTGGACTAATGTGCCCAAGAATCATGTATTCCAGATTATGATTCTGTGAGGTTGTCACAGCTGCTATGTTCTCCTCCTGTTGTCAGGAATGCAGAATGGTTATAGCCTTCTGTTCTAATTACTTCCCTTTGTTTCTATAGGTTCTTTCCTCTGGTTGGCTTGTGAGTCCACTACCTTGCTGGCAGCTTATTGCCAATGACAATAAAACAGAAATCCATGATTGTGCATGGGTATATCAGAATTTACCCATGGTTGGTGTGGTTTGATCATGAGGTTGAAGCCAAGTAAACGTACTGTAACACTAGATGTTCAAATGATCACTGCCACATTTGCTGCCCCCCTCTCTCCATCTCCATTATTTTTGTATGTTTTATGTTGCCAGGGTGAGGACCCTTATTTTTATTTTCATAACACTGTCCTTGTGAGGATGTTAGCCTCCATCTGTCCCAGGGAGCTTGTCTCAAGCTGACTAACAGTCTGGATACATAGAAAGTGTTCTGAAGCTTTTGAAGCTGGCCAGCTGTTATAGCCTTGGCAGGATACATCTCGTATTGCTGAGGTTACTGCAGCAGTGATAATTCGAATATTTACTGTTACGGTAAGTTTACTTACTGTACTATATACTGAGTCTCATTAATAATCATGTTGGCTAAATCAAATGTACTATTTTCCTTCTTTACTACAGAAGACAAATACTCAGGCCAGTCAGTTTTTCCTTCTAAAACATTCCACCCATTCTGTTCACCATTTTACCTGCCTCCTTTGAACCCCAGTTACCAAGATTTGTGACTTGTATGGTCTCCAGAATTGCAAGCAGCACTGTAGATGAGACTTTACCAGTGCTGAATCTGTAAGTCTCAGTGCACTTTTCATTTGAGTCTACCTCTCCAGGTATGCACTTCACCATTTTAGAAGGCTTATCCTAGCTTTCAATTGGTACAGTATAATTCATGTTCTAAATAATTATCATTGACTAATTGCAGATGGTTGTTATGAGGATAATTTCTACAGGAATTATTAATACAAACAGAAAATATCCAATGGCAAATGCCAGTCTCTTTTCTTTTTCATGTTTTTTGCCCCATACCTGTGGATAATTAAACTTTCCCATAATGGGACATGAATCATGTATTTATAGGTATGTACTAGGCTACTGACCACTGGGGCCTTTTTAAGTCTAGCTAAGCATCCTACATCTATGACAATTTCTGGTACCTTTGGTAGTGTAAGCAGGGGGTGGGAGATGAAATATTTACAAGCAGGGGCCTGAGAAATGAACCATTTACAGGTTGCCTGTGTCCATTAGAGACATAGGTGCCAAACCATTGGTGAATTTCCAGTTCCCCATCCAGTTGTCCAAGTTACACTTGAACTGAATTATGGATCAACTCTGCTTTACATGGACAGGGAGCTTGTTCCAGAGAAGGCATAGTCCCTGGGATACATACCTGTCTCTCCAGCAGGTCCTGTTTATATCACAGGCAAGCTTTTAAGTCTTTAGAATGGGTAATTCTATTGCTGACTGTTTTGCTGATATGCATTTGGTCTATCAAAGTGGGGTCTGATGATGTCTTGTATTCCAGGTATAGATCTCCCTCAACATCCTGTAGGAGACAGAATGCATGACTAGGGCTTTGAGGTGGTCTGCGTAGGACATGTTATTTATACCCTGTATTATTTCAGTGAGGAACCTCTGTGGATGTTCCAGCTGTTGGATGTGCCCAGTTAGGTACATACCGAATGGGCACTGTACTCAATGATAGGTCTGATGACTGCCAAATGCAGTGAAACAATGACCTCTTTGGATCTGGATGCTATACCTTTGCTCATAAATTGCACAATGTAGGATGATTTCCTCACTACCATAGACACATTATAGCCAAAGGCTAGATTTCTGTCTACATGTCTCCCCAGATACATGAGTAATGGGTCAACTCTTACAGATGTGTTGTCAATATGGTAGTTACCTGAAGTGGCTGATTTTCCAAAGGAAACTATTATGCAGTTCTTGGCATTTAGTTTTAGTTCATGTCTCTGACATCCACTATTTGTCTGTGTCAGTGGGGGATTCTGTCCTTGCTCCTAATTGGCAATCATCTGCAAATGTGGTCAGCTAGAAGCCCTTAATGTTGGCCATTACTTAGAGAAGTAGATGAAAAAAAGGAGCAGTTTCAGGACCAATCCCTGAGGGACTTCACTAGAGACTGGCCTCTTTACAGAGATGGATGCCCCACTTCTGGATTCCTGCATATTGTCTGTAAGCCAGCTGGCTATCTACTGAATGACTTAAGGGTTTATACCCAATCTCTTGAGTTTGTCAACAATGCTGTACTGAGGTAATATGTAAAATGCCTTAGCCAGGTCAACATAGGCAATGTGAAATGTTATGCCCTCATCTGTTGCTTTGGTAACCTTCTCAAAGAAGTCCACTAGTTTGATTAGATATAACCTGTCCTTGACGAAACCAAAGTGAGTTGGGTCCAGTGTCTGGAGATTTCCTAAGTCATTATTACCCATTTCCATGTTCTTTCCATGGCTTTGCATATGAGACTAAGGAGATGTATAGATCTACAGTGTCCGTGGTCCATAGATGGTCTGCCTTTGTGCAAAGGGATGACGGTTGCTGTTCTCCAGTCATAGGGCATGAAGACCATTTGGAGGCTATGGTTAAATAGTGTTTCCAGAGGGCTTGATAGGACATGTTTCATTCTGTTTAGATGGCAGCCTAGGATATTGTTGGGGCCCACTTATGCAGTGTTCTTAGCCTTAGGGAGAGCATTGAGGACCTGTTCCCAAGTGATAGCTGGGGGAGTTATATTTGATGGTATTTCCTGAGGAAAGGCTGGGGAAGTAAAGTTAGAGATGAATTTGTCTGCCAGTAGGTTTCCTGTATCTTTTGACTCGGTGTAAGTGGTTCCATTAACAATGAGCTTTGCACACAGTAGTGTATTGCCTTTGAGGTTGCTGACAGCCTAAAGTACAGCTGGTTAGCTAATGAATGCCTCATGGTTGTCCTTGGCCTAGAAGGCCAGATTTACCTCAAATTTGTGAATGGCAGACTTTATATGTCCTCCAAATTGTTTGTTATGTTTAATGAGAATACTTTTATCCTGCTGGGTGCTACACCTCCTAATTTTTGCCATGATTGGTGGCTCATTTTTTTGAGTTAGTTCTGTACTGATTCCTGGTAGGTACACCTGCCTGTATACAGTTATTAACATGCTTGTACAGGGGTTCTGTGAACAGTTCAACACAGGCAGTAATGTCTCCATGTTTAGGGGACTTTAAATTTTACCATGTTATCACTTAACAGCAGGGAGTTAGTCTAAAGGTCATTCCAGAATGTTCCAGAGTTAGCTGTGGTTCCAGGTTTTATTTTTTCTTCAAAGGATACCATTTTGTGGTCTGACCTTATCAGAGAGGACACTATATTTGGGAATATGCAACACAGTCCCATATTAGTGAGGTCCAGTTCCAGAATGTTTGTGCATCTGGTTGGTGTCTGGTCCAGAGAGTATCTGTGCATGCACATTTGGTGTCATATTATAGAATTCCCAGTTAATAGTGGAGTAATTAAAGTGTCTCATGAATATGATACTGGGGTGGATGATGAGTAAGTTTAAATATGTGTTATGGGTTTCCTGGGTCATAGAAGGAGACCTTTAGCTTGCAAGCAGTATGGGATTTTGCCTTTGATGATTTGAACATGGAAAAGCTCATTGTCTTGTTTGACCAGTATTGAGGTTTGTTTATTTTTGATGTAAATCAATACTTCAGGTGGCACGAAGCCAGGGCACTTTTATGAGCTAGGCTTGTAAAGGCTCCAGGGCCATTAGCCTAGTACACACCTATGAACCTCCATCTGTAGTCCCTTTTTGTGTAGTAGTTCGCTTAATTTTATGGAAGGTATTATAGCTTTGTACTGCTGGGGTGCTCTCTATTGCTTTAAACCATGTCTCAGTGAGTGCACAGATATCACTATTCTCTAGGGTGAGGGGAGCTTGCAGGGAGTGGAGTTTCTTGTTTAGTTTCCTGGTATTGAGCAATAACACCTTTAGATTTTCTTGGCTCTGATTTGTTACATCAGAAGGCTTGTCAGTTTGGCATTGCCTAAAAAAGGCATTATGGGGAGGACAATGTTTTGGCTAATATTTGAAAGCCTAGAGGGGAGAGGTGCAGAACATCCCTGGCAAAGCAGCATGGTCTGTTCATCATCTTCTTCAGTGCTGGCAAATATTGAACTGCCTTATAATGACATTAGAAACTAATCCAATTATTAAAGTCAGTTATCTTCTGCTCATATAATGGCATCATCCATGGAGAAGGTACAATGCTGCTCAGTGCTAGGCTCAATGCTCATACCAGCCTGGGACAAATATTCCAAGAGCTCCATCATGTGTTTCTCTCTTCTTATACTCTAGGGAGATATGTATTGGGTTATTTACATCCACATGGACTGCAAGTGAAACATACTGGTACTTATGGTCCAGTGACCTGTGTGTATGCATAATCTGGTGGATCCTGACCCCTGATAAGCAGCTGATGGTCACTTTCACCTTAGTCAGCCAAGTGAGAGGGACATGAGTGGGTCTCACAATGGAATCTCCAATGATTAGAATGTTGAGTTTTGTGGTGGTTTGCCCTATGGGCTTACATCCAAACACACAGCAACACAAAATATCCAAAGAATACACTCAGGAGGCAGTCACTGGAAACAAATTCCAACTTTTAATGGTGCTTCTGCTACCTTGACAAACAGCCTTCAAGGAATAACATAAGCCACCAGCCATTCCCATTTTATGTCAAACTGCTCCAATTAAACAATCATCCCATCACCCAATAATCTACTACAAGAACCTGCTTAAACAAACATACCCTTAAAAAGGGTAAAATATTTTCCATATACAATAAGTTACAAAACATCATATATAAATATTATAACTTATACATTTAAATTCACATCTAGATTCATACTTTTAGGTTTTAAAGTATTATAATTTAGAATGAACCTGCTTTCCATTTTTAACAAACTAGCTAAAAAATCCCCACCCTTAGTAAGAAAAGGTGTAGCCAACACAGTAAAGAAGAAGCTAACCCCCGTGTGCATTAATAAAGTGTTCAACTACTGGGCTATCCAAATTCCTATTTCTAATATGTCCCAGATGTTCAAAAATTCTAAATTTTACCATACGTTTTGTCTGTCCAACATACCACCTCACAGGAGTACACCCACACCCTACAATATAAACCACCCCACAAGAAACACATGAAAACCTTCCCATGGAACAACATGGTTTACCATTAATTTTTCTACCTGAAATGTTCTTAATCCTAGAACATACTTTACATCTTCCATATTAGCCCCCTGGAAAGAAACCTTCTTGAAACCTAACAACTCCCGTAAATTTAAATACCTCTGATAAAAAAATGTAACATGTGAAGGGAACAAATGCTTTAGTTGCTAATCTTCACATATCACTGGCCACAAATCTTTCACTGACCTCCTCAAAATATCAGAAAATGGGGAAAATATGGTAACAAAAAGCAATACTTTGTCCTGCCTATCAGTTTCCTGATCTGGATGATGCCTTTTAAAACCATCTTAACTATTATGTCCCCTACCACAGCTGCTGCCCCCACCTTTAACACACTATCCTTAGCTTTTTTCAAACTAACATTAGAATGACCCCTTTGCAACAATTTACGTTCCACCGTCATGAACTCTTCTTCCACCAAATTCTTATCAGAAGTATTCTCATAAATCCTTTTAAATTCACCCATAGGCAATGCTTCCATAAGATGTGATGGGTGCATGCTGCTGGCCTGTAAAAAATTATTAACTGCAGTAGGCTTCACATGGGGTTTATGTTCTACCATCAAATCTTCCTTATCATACAATTCCACATCCAGAAATTGTATACTCATTCTATCCACAGTAAATCCCAGTTCATTCTGGTTTAACTGGTTAATAAATACAGAAAACTCATCCAAATTTCCCCTACATATAAAAATTAAATCATCAATGTAATGCTTAAACAAAATAACACTCTTTGCAAAAAATTCTGTAGAATAAATAAATCTATTCTCAAAAAAGGCCATAAAAATAAAAAGCATAGCTGGGACAAAAGAAGCCCCCATCGCTGTGCCTTCTTTTTGCAAAAAATAATCACTCCCAAAACAAAAATAATTATGCATTAAATAAAATTCCAATACTTCCAATAGAAAGGCTGTATGTGGCCACTCCCCTAACATCCAAAGAACTGGTTCTATTCCCCACCTTCTTTTAATATTGGTATATAAAGCTTTAATATCTACTGTAGCCCAGAAAAGTCTTTACACCACTGAATGTTTTTCACTTCTTGACAAATATCAGCAGTGCACTTAATATGGGAAGGAATTTTAAATAGAAAGTTCTTTAAGTGGAAATAAAAAAAATCCCAATATTTTGCATGAATGACCCACACCTGCCACAATTGGTCTACCGGGGGGGGGGGTCATTTAGATTATTCTGCACTTTAAGGATGGGATAAAAATAGGGTCTTTGGGATGCTTAACATACAACTTACATCCCTCTCTATGAAAAAAACAAGTCTTTCCCCTATATCCAAAATTTCTCTTAACTGACTGTTGTAATGTTTCCTGGGGTTGTTTGCCAATTTTTCATAATCTTGACCAGCTAACAAATCAAACACCATTTTATCATACTTCTCCTTGGACAACAACACCCAGTTACCCCCTTTGTCAGCCTGACAAAATGTAACATCACATTCTGAACTTCTACATAACTTCAAAGTGTCCCATTCACCCCTAGATAAGTTATACACTTTTCTAGATCTAGCAAACTTATGGTATTCAAGTTCCACTTTTTGTATAATACCCTTTCAAAACTTTGAACAATGTTAGAACATTTACGAGGAATGAAAGTACTAGAATAAGAAAAATGAGGCACCTTTAATTTCCCATAACGAGTAAAATAACCTACTTCCCCTTCACCTTCATTTTCAGAAAAAATATCTACCAATTCATTATGGGCTTAGTAGTAGAGGCTGTATGACATGTGGCTATATATGCTGATCCATCTACTGAAACAAATTTATCTACCAAATCTGCAGGTGTAACTGTACCTTTATCTACAGTTTCTTGAATCATTGCAAAAACACTATTGAAAGGGATGTATGATTCCAGAGCATGTTCCATGCAGTCTACAGTAGGTGGATGGAATCAGAATTAAAGAGACAAGACCTGGTTGATGAAAATCTGCTGATGTCAGTTGGACTTTGAGAATAAAACATCTTTGAAAATAATTAAAATAGTACAAATCAAAATAATTGATATATTTCATAACTTTAAAGTATGACAATGTTTCAGGTTAAAAAAACTTCAAGAAACACTAGTTCCACCAAATCATGGTCTGTCACCAAACTAATAATCAAGATTATTTTTAAAGTCTAATAAAATATTGTAGCACCTAATATCTAAAGGCAGTTTGTTCTAAAAATAATGGTATTTTAATTGTTATGAAAATTAAACCTTCAATAAGTTCTACACTTTTTAAAACATAATTTGTGACTATTGTTACATAAAAAGACTGTTACTGGTTCAATATCAGTATGTACAATTAACAGTAAGATTTCATCAACATTAAAAATAATTTGGATCATTATTCTGTAAAGCCTTTCTTGTAAAAACTTTTTGTATTCTGTCAAGCAATTCCAACCGACATTTTATACACATACAAAAACTACTATTGTACTTAATAATTGGTCTTATATATATCTTATAAAGGTCAGACAAACACTCAGGATCCCCTTTTATAAAGTTTTTCATCATGGCACCAATTTGTCTCATCGCACAGGCACAAACTGTGTCCACATGTTTTTTAACGTTAAAGTTGTTACCCATAACAACTTCTAAATCCTTGTAATGTTCAACTCCATCCTCTCCAAAGCCAAGAAGGAACAGACAGCACAGTGCAAAAAGACACTTGCCAGTCTAAATAAACAAATTAGAGAGCTGGTCAAATCTACTAAAGCAAACTATGAGGCAAAGATAGCCTCCCACATGAAAGATAACCACAAGGCTTTTTTTTTAATTATGTTCATAACCTCAGGGGAAACCCTCACCAAAGTGCCAAGTTAATCATGAGCAGCAACACTTACACCCAGCTTGAAACTATAGTAAACCTGCCGGACGTTCAGTACAAACATCTCCCCCCATCACACCTAGTGAAATAGCTGCAGCCACCTCCCTACAAGTCATTATGAGGGAAGAGGTCCTTATTGCATTCGCTAAAGCCAAAAACACAGTTTCCATTGATCCAAACATTTCCAAGATATTTCTTAAATAGCTTAAAACATACTATATCAGGACCACTAGAAACCCTCTTTAACCGCAGCCACTGGATGGGCTTTGTCCCAGAGGAATGGAGGACTGCAACAATCGTCACTCTGCACAAGGTGGGCCCATCAACTGACCCAGGCAACTGCAGACCCATAAGCTTGAGCATTCTTCTCTGCAAGGTTATGTAGAGATTTATCATGGACATGATCAATAACGACATAGTAACTCTCCAAAAAGTAGACTAGATACAATTTGGCTTTGTCAAAGGAAGGTCTTGCCTGCTCAGTCTGGTGGACTTCTTCAAGAAAGTTATGAGGGCCGTGGATGAGAATAAAACATTACATGCCACTTATCTCGACCTGGCTAAAGCTTTTGATACAATCTCCCACTCAGGATCACAGATAAACTTACTGAGTTGGGCAGAAACCTGTACATCGTCAGATGGTTAGCCAGCTGGCTCACTGACAGGACACAAGTTGTCCAGACAGGTGAATCCACTTCTGATAATAAACCTGTCACTAGCAGTGATCCACAGTGTTGGGACCCCTCCTGTTTATATATACTTCTCTGAAGTGAAGGCTACTGTTGGGGGGCCTCTGGCTCACCAAGATTGCCAATGACTGTAAGCTGGGAACAATCATTGGATCCCCAAATGATGATGACATCCTACAAACAGGCCTAAAAATGGCAAATGACAAATGACTGGTGCAAAACCATGGTCTGAGACTAAATGCTTAAAAATGTGCAATCATACCCTTCAGTAGATCAGATATCTCTGCAAATTATATTATTGCTAGCACATATCTAAAAGTAGAGGGACCTAAGAATACAGATAGATAGTAACTAAACTTTCCCCACAATGTAGCTACAGTAGGGAGTAAATCCTTCTGTGTGGCCCAACTTACAAGTAAAGGCATGGGATCAAGATAAAAGGAAGTCATAGTGCCATTGTACTCGACCCTCATCAGGCCCATAATCAAGTACAGTGCTCCCTTCTGCATGTATCTGACCAGGCAGTTACATCGACTGAAGTGGCCCCAGAGGTTTCTAACTAAAAAAAAAATACAATGTGTAAGACACATATCTTATGCAGACTGACTAAATGTCCCATCCCTTTACTCCGTCTCATATCGCTTATTGAGAAGAGACGTATGCCTGACTTACAAGGCATTCTCTGATCTAGTCCTGATGAAAATGTTACATATTTGCAAGAAACATTATACAAAGTATATGGGCTCCATGGACCTGAACCTTATTTGTGACTCTAAAAGAATTTGCTGGAGAGACAGATTCATATCACAAAGGCTACCTCATCTATGGAATAAACTTCCCAGCTTAGTAAAAAAAAAAAACATCCCACACTCTCTTCAAAAAGAATTTGCATAAATGGATGGGGAACCATACATTCACTCCTGGGGTATTGCCCATGCTCCTTATTAACAAAGCAGTCTGCAAAATTACCCAGGGCTCCAACACCCAAAGACCCACTACTTTGATACTACACCATCCCATATCTGGGGAATTGGGAGATACTATAGTCATATCCTGGGTTTTTTTTTTTGTCTAGGCTTGTAAAGACTCATGTGTCCTTAGCCTAGTAATAACCTGTGAACCTATGAAAAGTAATAAATTGACATAAATTGATTTACTTATTATGCATTTTTTAAAGTACATAATACATTTGTCTGAACTAAAACTCAAACCCATTTTTCCTATGACGTTATCTCATATAAATACTTGTCCAGGATATCATAATTTCTGTTATTAATGATTGTCAATCCAATCTTAAGATTGTCAGTGTATTAGCTCACCCAATGTGATTTATTTAATGGTAATGTGGCAATCAGTATATTAAATAAAATTGGACCAAGGGCTAATCCTTGTGGAATACTTTAACACACTGGCAAATATAATAAAAATTCTCCTTGACTACATATGGATTGTTTTCTTTCAGATAACCAATTCACAACACACCTAATAATATAAGTATCAACGTTTATCTTTTGTAAAGTAAATATTATTGTTGAATGAGGTAACATATCAAAAACGTATGCCATGTTCAAAAGATAACTATAGTAGCTAGTCCATTATCTAATGTTATGGAAATTTCATCATAAAAATCAGTCATATTAGACAAAGTAATTTTGCCTTTAACAAATCCATGTTGTAATAAGTCAACATCATTAGGTTTAGAATTTGTATTGATAAGATGTATTATACATCATTCCAAACATTTACTGAGGATGGATATTAAACTAATGGGTGGATAATTACTTCTAATTTATCATCATTTTTATAAATTGGGGTAATATGAGATAATTTCCATATCAAGGGAACAAATCCATTAAAAAATGTATTGAATATATGCCTTAATCTTAGTTAATATTATTCTTAGTGAGCTACTGTGGTGGCATAGAAGGATAAAGCCCTGACTAAGGCCCAGCCAACCTGGGTCTGATTAGCAGCTCAGGTGACTGCTGGAACATTAGGGAAGGGATGGGCATGCCCATCCCATGTGGGATGATTCTTGTTGATATGCTCCCTAAGGTGGCATTGTCTAAAGAGGGGAACTGCCCTTGGATGTAGAAACAATGAGTGTGGTGGGTGGGGAAAGGGAAGTGGGTAGGTAGTAAAAACATCCCCCTGGGCAAAGCATAGATGAGCTGAGCTGAAACCCCCAGGACACCCTCAGGATCCACAACCGGCCACAAAAAAAAAAAAAAATGAAGTAAGTCTGGGGGGGGTTGAAGAAGAGCTGGTAGATGCAGTGTGGACATTGGGTACTGGGAGTCAAGCTGGTAACATTAAGGTCGAAGGGGACCACAATATGCTTAAAATTAGGATAGGTGTTTTTTATCAGGTCCAGTAACTAATTTTTTTTTTTTTTTGACAAAGCATTCATTGGATTAGATAGATTGTTCATATATAGATATTTTATTTGAAATATGGTTTGATACATTAAAGAAATGCTGATTGAATTCATCAGCTATAATGTTTTGATTATAGATTAACTTAATCCTAATAGTGCAAATATTATTTCTAGATTTAATATTTTTGTTGATATATTTATAAAATATTTTCATTAACATTATCCTTGTCCAATTTAGTTTCTTTCTTAGTGATTTTAAAGTATTACTAATTTTATTTATTTTAGACTTAATAAATTTATTAGGTCTGTATTTGTAAATCCTAAAAGCTCTTATCTTTTTCTTTCATCGAATAGTCAATTTTGTATTCCACAATGGAAGATAAAAACTAGAAGAGATGTTACTAATAGAATTTAAAGAATCTATGGAAGATTTTAATATATTATCTTTGTATACACTGATTTTTGTATATCATTTTATAGGAGTAAAGTATTTGTCTTGTTTTTCTGTCCAACTGGACCAATACCTTTTAGATCCAATCACCCCTAAATTGTAAGTTAGAACAGTAAGAGAAAACTGGTGTATAGCTTGGACTGTATTCCTAGAGTCAAGACATTTTTCAGTATTAGTTTTAGTCTTCTAAAGTATTCTTTACTGAGTTTTATTCTCATTTGTTCATGTTTTATTGCAGGTCAGCTATCTATTCTTAAATATTTATACACTCTCTCTCTTGCTCAAGTTCTTTTATATTACATTATTTGTCCCAAATTAATATTTTCTTGTTACTTCAGCTTCCCTGTTTTCAATGTTGCTTTTGCATGTTTACCAAGACCAAATGACATTCTTATATCATCTGACAGAGTTTCAAACATTTGTAGTTGTGCTTTCAACTCCTTATCTGATAAACTATACAATTTTAAGTCACCACACTAAGTAGTTGTGCTGTCTTTTAACAAGGTTGGTTTCTGAGAGCCAAGTTGTAACCATGGCCTAATCTGTTTAGTCAATAGCTTAATGGGTTAAAGGCAAGAAAAAATAGCATTGATGACAGATTCTGGAATATCCACCTTTGAATTTTTAATACTGGGATAATAATTTGTCTTTTGTCATGGCTCATGACAAACATGATTTGCCACTGTTTCATGGTTACTGTAATATAATTGTTCAGTGTATGGTGTATATTATACATCAGTAAGCATTTCTTTACCCATGAATTTTGGAATGCTATCAGGTTTTTTTTTTTGGTAATCTGTCTATGCCATACTTAGATTTCCCCTTTTTAAATTCTCTATTATGGCTTTATTTAGCATCAAATGATCCTATGTTTCATATGACTTTATTGTGTTACCCTTATGTTTTATTGCCATGATTGAATTTCATTTCCAAATGACTATAAACCATAGCTTGTATATTGCCAGAAGGCAAGTTATCTGTCTGTAGTTTTTACAATGGCTTGCATTTTCACTCTTAAGGAAGAGTATAATTTTTCCTGTTGTTAACCAGTTTGGTATCTGTTTGGTATGTACATATAAGTAATTCCTACTCAGGGCTAAATCTTTGTGTAATGATGTTAATGCTTTTATCCAGAAGTTAGGCAATGCATTTAGACCTTGGATTTTCCAGTTAGGAGCTTTTCTTAATTTGTCTGTTCATTACTTCATCCCATTTCATATACTCTGCATTAGAGCTTCTTACTGTTTCATTTAATTATTCTATCAATTCAACATCTTTGTTATATTCTACAGGCTCTTTGTAAATACTTCTCTAAAATGTACCTAGCTCTTAATGTTTGGTGGCATTGCTATTGCTTTTGCTTTGTTTCCCAAATCTCTATAAAATATTTTTAAGTCATCCATAAATTGCTTATTGTGTACTTTTCCTTTACATTTATTTGCATACCTTCTAAGTTTTTCTACCTGTAATGATATTTTTAGTTTATTATTGTCAATAGTATATGATAGGGCCACAGTGGTGCAGCGGTTAGCATTGCTGCCTCACAGCAAGAGGTTCTCCGGTTCGATCCTCGGCTGGGGTGCCTTTTGTGTGGAGTCTGCATGTCCTCCGTGTGGTCGCATGGGTTTCCTTCAGGTGCTCTGGTTTCCTCCCACATCCCAAAGACATAATGTAGGTGGATTGGATAGTCTAAATTGGCCCTAGGCGTGAGTACGTGCATGTGTGTGTCTTCTGTAGAAGGTTGGGCACTGGGCTGGCAACTCAACACCATAAAACTCCACTGCCAATCATGACCGGACAGGTGATCCACTGTCGTGACCCCTAACTGGGAAAAAGGTGAATGAAGAAAAAGATTGTCAATAATATATGATAAATCTTGATCTGCTTTGATACTGTGTGTTGCTTTTATCTCATCTAGCTTTCTAAATATTTTTGATGAGGTGTTCCCTTTTCTACATTTTTCCAAGAAAGATACTTCTTGTCTTAATTGCTTTGCCGTTTTCTCTATTTGCTGTGTCCATGGTGGCATTTTACTTGATCCCATCCTTTCTTTTGTTACTCTATGTTTTTGTGGTAACATTTTATCGATTATTAGTTTAGCTGTGCAGTAATATAGTCTTATATCACATTAATTTATCTTAATAGTCCCGATTATTGTGTTCATCTGTTTTATAAAATCTAACATTTGTGGTTTTATTTATTTTCTGTAATCTGTTTCTTTCATCTGTCTTAATGTCTATCCATCTCAATTCAATCAAGCAGGGTTTCCTTTAAATCATTTTCATCTGGGTTGAGAGTGTCTTCTTTGTTCTATGTTTTCTGTGAGCAATCTACAGAAAGATCCTGAAAACCTTCCTGTGCCATATCTTCTTCAGATGCATCATGCTTCATTGCTGCTCCTTGATATGGGAATGCTTTGTCCCATCACTCTGCAATATTACCTGCATTGGAGTTGCTACTGTTTCCTGCTGATTCCCTTGTCATGCACCTTCAGCTGGACTTTTATATCGGTCTCCTACAAGACGGGTCCAGAGCATCATCATGTTACAAATTTTCTTCAGATGCCTTCTGTTCTGCTTATTGCTCATTACTCTGGGGCTGACAATTCCAATATGGTGTAACATTAGCTGTGTTGGATTCTCCACGCTAAATCCTTCATTTCACAGATAATCCATAACCTCAATTTCTATTTCTTTAATTTCTGCTTTACTAATACTCACGTCTACATTCACACTTTGTTTTTTTATTTTATTTTTTTATTGTGAAATGTTCTAAATAGGGGTGCCTTTGCCTATATTTCTCTTCAAATACCTTTGGAGCTACTTATTTTTGTCTTGATTAGTTTAGCTTTGTCCTTTGCATAAATATTGCACCATACCAGATCTGTTTATCTTTCCCATGACTATTTCTTTTTTTGTACATTTCAAAAATCTCTAGGCTTTGTTCTATATAGTTTCACACATCTCTTTTCACATCTTTTCCCAGGTGATCCAAAGTTCCTTCATCTATGTAATGTTTTTCATAAATCTGTTTTATTAGTGAATACAAATTTCCCTTTGAAACTTTTAACCATTATTCATGTACAAGTATTTTTCTTTCCATTAATTTTTCTATTAATCATTCTAAATAACTATTATCCAGAATTATTTTACCTTCTTTCATAATAGTAACAATACATAATCCCTCTCCTATCCTCAACAGTCCACTCTGTCACCTTTATGGCTCTTTTTTGGCCTGCCAGTTTTTCTGTTTTTTGTGGTCTACTGCTTCCTTCTACAAGAGGGGGCATCCTTCCCCTAGTATAGCATGTCCAATTAATATTTGAGTAGTAGAAATCACCCAGTAATAACATATTACTCCTATCAGTAATGTTGTCAAAAGTGTCTAGATATTCTAAATGAAATTCAGGAGTAATAGAGAGGCTGCGATAACACACTATAATCCTTAGTTTGCCCTTCATAAAGAATCATTCATTTCAATTACATTTCATTCCAAAACCATAGTTACTGTAACTAAGGAAGATTTTATACTTCTGAGCACCAAGAGTAGTACACCACCACCTCTTAAATGATCCCACATACAATCATATCTAATATAACCTGGAAAACAGATTTGATCAGGATTCCAACACTTTGTTGTAACTCTGTCATAACCTTTAATACTCATTAATGATTTAGGTTCATAAACTTTTTGTAGACTTGTCCATTACAATAAAATACTGTAATAGTATAGTCAGTTCTTCTGATGGTATCATCGAATGCACTATATGTACTTTCCCTAAAAAAGTTCTTAGGTAACTACCAACACTGTCAGCAACAAACCTTATGCCATATATCTTAAAGTGTAACTTATCCAGTTTAAGAAATTGATAATTATAAATACAATCTTCCCAATAAGTTATAATAATTATTTATACAGCAAAGATAATTATCAGAGCCAAGTATTGTACATGTGAGCTTTAGTATGTACACAGTCATTCCATTTAGAAGATGGAAGCATTTCACTTAGAACTAAGTCTACATGTACTTTCTCAAATATTTCAATAAATGTTAGTATATTATTATTTCTATGATTTAATGGTGTTTTATAAAGATCATTTATTCCCACAGAAGAAACATTTTATCTTAGTTACAGTTACAACTTAACTGTGTTAAAAAGGAAACATGTGATTCATAGTCCAGGCAAGGAAATGACTGTTGTTTCCTTATCTATATTTGCAAGAGATTGTACTGTAGGTTTCAGTATGGAATCTTCAAGTATTAAAATTTGAGACTTACATGGTGACTCTAAGCAATTGTTTGTACTCCTATTCTCAGAATTTTTAAATTTTGAAAAAGCATCATCAGTGAATTTTAAGTTCTCAGATCAATTTGAAGTGGAATGATTTAAAACAATTTCTAGATTTAATGTTGTGAGTAAGATAATTTTACTGGATTCATTAGTCCCTAAAATACCAGCACTATTATTTAAGTTATATTATTTAGCAAATGGGCATTCATCCGTTCTATCACAAACATCATCATTATTTTGTATTTCAATGCCATTTTCTGCTATTTTATTATTATATTTTAGTATATGCCAGAATAATTGTTAATGTTTACCTGACAGATAAAAGTTCTAAATCAATATCTACTACTACTTTTTGTTTAATATGCTATCATTTGAATAATCAGTTGTAAAACTGTCAGATAAATTAGAAGAAGTAGAACTAATTTTGTTCCATCAGATTCTCTTGAGTTTTTACTCTTCTTTCTCCCAATTGTTTTACTTTTAACAGAAGAGGTATTGGATGAAACAATATTATTTGTGTTCATACCCTTGACATTTTAATAAGAAATGTTTTTAATCATATCCTGATGTTTTTAAAGTTATCAATCAGGTATATAATAGTTCAGTATTAATAGCATTATCTAAGTGTTCATTGGGAACAGATACGGTGGGAGAGATAGAACTTTTAACTTGTTCACAGTTTGTACTTCTTCTTCAGCATGTCCATCTAAACAACTTACTTTGTCTGTTATTGCAGAATGTCTTCCTATCTAGAAAAAATATCTTCAGACCACCTAATTAATAATTTAGTTAATGTTCTAAATTGCAGTTTGCTAGTACAATTACAATTAAAAGCACCCTCTGCTGTCTTAATTTTAACAGTACTAAGAATTTCATCAAATTTGTTACAATGATAGCAGTGTACTATAGAATACAATGTTTAGATGTAGTGTATACCCCATATTTTTGTGATTTATTTGAATAATTACATTTTATAGATCTTCCACTATGTATATATTTAATTAATCCACTGTAAATTAAACTTCAAAATACACCCAATTATAAAACTGAAAGATGTTCCTTAATATGAAGAGAATACTACCCTACAATTAGATTTACAATATGACCTTTAAGATGAATATAATTAAATATGCTCCTTTCCTGCAAGAACATACCCCCTTCTTCTTCCTTACAGCTAAGTGAATGGTTGCTTTATTAAGAAATTAAAGTAAAACAGGTACTTTAATAAAATAAGAATCATGGCCTGTATAAAAGTTGGCAGTTATTGAAGATAGTCATTCAGCTACTTCGTCCACTGGCTTTCTTATTTCTCTTCAATGCAGCCATTACTAATAGTGTTCACTGTTAATATTTTCTGTTTCCAAAAGCTTTGCTGCCTGTAAGGGGCCAATTAAATACCCTCCATCCCTGCAGGAACACATCCCTTTTTTCTCCTTACAGTTTGGTTAAGAAAATAAAATAAAACAAGTATTTTAATAAAATAATAATCTCAACCTGTATAAAATGATGCAGTTATTGAAGATAGTCAACCAGCTATTCAGTCCACTGCCTTTCTTATCTCCCTTCACTGCACCCACTACCAACAGTATTCAGTGCTAGTATTCTTGCCTTCCAAAATGGATGGAAATTCAGCAAAACATGACTGTAAATATTTATATTTTTTGAGTACCACAGTTTGCCTTCAAATCTAATTACTGACAAAAAAAATTAGCAGCTTGTTAAAACCAGCAGACTAATAAAATATTAACACTGGATTTACAGTTTACCATGCAATATGTAGCCACAATTTATTAAAACAAGATTTAGTGCTTTTGTCCCATAAAATTTACAGAAACTTCATCGGAATAAAAATTTTTTATACATCTGCTTTTTAAAAACAATCATTTCCTCGTCACATGACCTGCCACAACCAATCAAATTCCTTTAAAAATAAACATATTTTCTACCAAAAAATAACTCTTATGTGCTCATTTACCCACTGAAAAATTAATGAATTTGTTTATCACATATTAAAAAATCTTAGTTAAATAAGCCATACAATATTAAACCATTATAAAAAACATTTGTAAGAACAAACAATGAGTTTATCAAAAATACATGTTTAGATAATTCTTTGCAAACATGTAAAACACCTTTATAATTCAGCAGATGATAGTTTTATGACACTGGATACAAAAATTGTGTCATTCAAGCCTGATGGTTTAGCAGCATTTAATTTCAGCTACCAAATAAGTCCTCAATATTCTAGTTTACTTTCCCAGCATTCCCCCAGGATTTCTATCTAACTTTTCCAAAACAAAAGATAGAAATTGCTTGAATAAGGCATTCTTTATTGCTTTTTATTTAGTATCATATATGTTTGTATATTCTATTTTAATTGTCTGTCTGTTTTTCCTAAATAGAACCCATCAGAGGTAGAACATAATGCTAAATAGACTATACCACTGGCTTAGCAATTAAAGTAGCCTTGACATCCTATGTTTTCGTCATAACCTGCTATGGTGACATATGGACTTTCAAAAATAAATCCACAAAACTTGCTATGGCCACACTTAGCCATCTTATTTTCCTTACTACTTGCTAAATTATTTATAATTTTCCCCTGCATTAATATGTCAAACTTTTATAAAATTCATCATTATGTAACAGTAATGTGATCCTAGTGGAGTAATCAACAGTGTCCATAATTACAGCACTGCCGCTTTTATCTGGCTTCATGACACACGTATGTATCTTTCAAGAGGTCAGATACAATTTTCTCTTAGCTGAAGTTAAATTAGTAAAATCATATTTCTTATTACTGCAATAGTTTTTCAAATCTTCTTCACAAAATTTCTCAAAGAAGAAAATGGCTAGACGTGTCAGGGGTTGAATGCAGTCTTCCTTTTTAAAGGAGCAACAGGTCAATTTTTAGAACTAGCTTTCAGCCCAAAAAAAAACAATTGTAGATTTAATTTTCTATTGCACAATTAATTTAAGTTCTGTTAAACTATTGGCAATATCAGTTATGTAATATAGGAATAAACATAAACCCCTTCTTAAATAACTGTTCATGGTGTTCAGTTATTCTTAAATGACTAAAACTGTAGATATGAAAATTACATCAACCACAATGCTTTCTTGATTTTTCTTGGTATTGCCCATGTTATTTTCTGAGGTAATTGTTGTTGGAATAGTCCATCCATGAATTTGTCTTGTTTTTACATTTTTGACATAACCTATCCAAATTCTAGACCTCCGAAAAAGGATCCTGTTATGTTGATGAAGAATGCGACTGATGATTATCATAGTCATCTTCCATCCGAGGCTTATCGATTGAGGAAAAACTCTCCTGTTTAGGGCCCTCTGAGGCTGCATAAGCTTGTTTTCCTCATAGTCTTTTTTATCTTTTAAAAGATTTTTTCCCCTTTGATTTTCTTTGAACATTTTAAAAATATTTATCCATTCCACCTTATATTTGGGGAAGATAAGATACGTTGTTTTCATTTAGGATGTTAATCACCCTAGTCAACTTATCCAACTTTCTGCCATTATCCTTAATTAACACCTGAATGAGTTCACAACATGTTTGAATAAATCCAACAAATCTTTATGAAAGATAGAATTAGTTTCCATACCCAGTCCCTTTAGTACATGTACTCTGCAGCATTCATGATGAGGAAATGATTGATGTGATGCTGTCCTATCTCATCTTCATTCTTAACTGGTTGGGTTTGGAACAGATCCTCAGTTCTGACTTGGCCTTATAAAAAAGCTTGAGGTCTTCCACTAGCTTGTAGCTGTAACCCTGTCCCATTATACACTAGGAAAGCTCCCAAGATCTCATTTGCTGCTAAACAAGATTGGGTGCTTCCATACTGGCTCTGGCTAATTGGCATTTTCATTTTCTTGTTTTTGGATAATTGCCAGTTAATTCATATACATTTTTCTAGAGTTTATTACATACTTTTAACTAGTTTTAGTGTGTTTGCTTCTGTTGGTTTTGCTGTTGGCCGTCGTGCCTTTTCCCCTCCCTGTCCCAGCTTAAACTTGTATTTCTGAGTCCATTTTAGTTAGAGGGCTTCCTTTCATTTTGTTTTATTCACAGGCTCATTTAAGTTAGAGAGCTTTGTGAACTTGAGGTTTTTCTTTCCCCTTGCTTTCCCTTGAATTACTACGCACGCTCATTTAAATTAGAGGGCTGCCATTGCCCATTTAATTTAGAGGGCTTTTTACTTACATTCCCTTTTACTTTAGGCAGAGTCATTTAACTGAGAGAACTGCCTTTTTTTCTGTTCATCTTTATAGGGCTTTCCCTTAGTGTTTATTTCTTATTGTTGTTTAAAAAAAAAAAAATATATATATATATATATATATATATATATATATATATATATATATAGTTTTTTTTTTTTTTGTGTGTAGTAGTATTTAGTTGTTATTGCTATTGTAGTTGTTGTTGTTATTTGCAGGTATAATGTCTAAGGATCCTAAGGAAACTAAACCCTCTGGGTTCAAG
This sequence comes from Protopterus annectens, assembly GCF_019279795.1. Classification (NCBI taxonomy): domain Eukaryota; kingdom Metazoa; phylum Chordata; order Ceratodontiformes; family Protopteridae; genus Protopterus; species Protopterus annectens. The sequence goes on from NC_056732.1 coordinate 1,495,769,767, forward strand.
AAATGTGGAAAGTGTAATCAAAAAATGTTGCTCATTAAAGGTCACATTGTTTATGTATACTGCCTTGGAGCAGTTCACTTACAGGAGTCCTGTGCCTTCTGTCACTCATTCAGCCATAGAGCTCTTCTTGAAAGAAAGAATATACTTATTTTGAGAGGTTTGCTGAAGACCCCCTTTACTGAAGCAATTGAAGAGGTCAGGGTACTTCAAAATTGGACAAATCCCCTTCTTCAAAATCTGAGAAGTCGGGGGAAAAAGGTCATCTTCTTCCTGTGTTCAATTGAAGCCTTTTAAAAAGTTATCTAAAGGCTCATCTCTGGACCTAAAGACTGTTGGGCCCGAAAAACCTACTACCCCAGCTTCTTCTATGTCAGTGCCAATAGAGTTTCATTTGCGGAGCCGGTCCCTGTAATTGGAGCCAGTTTCTCACACTTTGAGATCCCCTTTGCTACAGTCTATTAGATCTTCTGCTCCCTCCACTCGATCCTCCAAGAGCTTTTCTGATGATGATGTGGATCGCGTGGTGTGGAGGATTTTGAAGACACCGGTGCTTGTCAACATTTTGTCGGAGCCAACCCAGAGGGTTTCGGAATTGACCAAGCATACCCTGTCACCATTGATTCCTCCGATCTGACTCAGAACTTCAGAGCCGGAATGTCTAGAACTGGTTGTAGTGGAACCATTGGAACCAAGACCTGTTCCAGGATCTTCAGGTCCAACTACTGCTCCAATCTCCACCAAGTTCAGACAGGTTCCATCTGAACTCGAGGAGTCTAGGGACCAACGCTCTCCATTCGGGTTCAGGGAGGAGAGTGAGATCAGAAAGTTGTCAGATCCGAACTTGCCTCTTGGGGCTTCAGCACAGGTGAGCTTGGCTCCTACATTGACCTTGGAGCCAACCCTCTTGGTTCTGCGGATGCCTTCTGGCTCGTCGGAGCAGGAGGTTTCCTCAAATCAGGGGCAGGGGGCTTTCAAGGTGATGAGGAGAGTGCTGTCTCCACAGACAGGTCCACTCAAAAGTTTCCTCTTAGGTCTCCACCTTGAATTCAGTGGTAAACTCCTCAATGAGACTCATTTCTTATGCAGCTGATGGAATGAGTAGGGCAACGGGTTCAGAAATTTCCCTAAGGAGACATTCCTGAATGCTCTCACCTATGAATCACAATAAATTATGAAAAATCTGCCTTGTAGCCATCTCAGTTTATTGTTTTTATAGGAGCAGATCTAGATACAACAAAAATGATGGCAAAGCTTACCCCCAAAAGAGTTCACGTCCTACAACATCAAGTCAAAATCCTACTTTCCAAGAAAAAAGTACAAGCAAGAACTGTCCTGAAAGTCTTGGGAACCATGGCAGCAGAAATAAACTTGATTCCATTAGCGTATCTGCATATGAGAATTCTGCAGTGGCTGTTGTTCACTCAGTGGTCCATGCAGGAACTATCCATGTCCCACCAAATTATGATAACAGAATCTTAAAAGAAAGGCCTTGGTGGCTTCATTCCACTCGTGACATTAGGTCAACCCTTTGTTTTTCCACAACCTTTAGCCACACTGACCACGGAGGCTTCCCAGATGGGGGGGCAGTATCTGGGAAGGACAATCCAAGGCACTTGGCAGGATCACAAGGCCCATTTGCACATCAGTGTTCTAGAGATGAGGACAGTGTTTCTAGCATTGCAAGCATTCCAAGACTCTCTTCTGCTAGAAACTATTGCAATACAGACATATAACATATCAGTTGTGTGGTACATAAACAAACAAGAAGGAAACAAGTATTACCCCTTTGTCGGGAGGGCCTGAGAGTATGGCAGTGGGCAACCGCCTCCCAAAGCATTCTGATAGCAAAGCACATCCTGGGAGTAATCCAATGTAATAGGAGACAAACTCAGCAGAGTGATTCTGATGCCTCACGAATGGTCCCTAATACAAGAAGTAACGAAGGTGATTTGATGGGGCCAGCATTGCTGCATGCCCATGAATGACAAATGCAGCAACTATCTTGCCCTAATCCCCCCTGGGGGAGCCACCAAGGGATGCACTTGTACATGATTGGCCCTCAGGTCTCCTCTATGCCTTCCCTCCCTTCCCATTGATAAGCAAAGTCCTTCAGAAACCCTGCTCATTGGGAAGGAGTTTAATACTTGCTGCCCCATACTGGCCCCATCAAATCAGGTATCCTTGCCTTGGCCTCATCCCCAGGAGAAGCTGTGGATTCTGGACCCAGTTCCAGACCTCCTGACTCATGCATTAGTAATGCTCCAACCATTCCTTCACACTTTCATAATGGCTTTCAGATTTTATTACCTTTACTTACAAATCTCAAAACAAAGAACTCCCCCAAAAAAGAAAAAGGTCATTCTACAAGAGCTATAGCAACCTCTTCTACTTTTCGGGTGAGACTACCAATTGATACCATTTGTGCTACAGCAACATGGGCAATGCCTCATACCTATATCACTCATTGCAAAGTGGATTTGGCCTCCAGGAACATGGCCTCTTTTGGGTCCACTGTTCTGAAGAATATTCTCCTGTAAGCCACCCAAGAAATATGGTGCTAGGGATGCTGTCCCAACCAGTTAAGAATGAAGGTGAGATAGGACAACATCACATAAAGAAGTAATGTACTCACCATAATGTTTCATGTGTGTTGTCCATCTCACCTTCATTCTTACAACCCACCCTCCTTCACCCAACCTTTGGCTCCTGTAGGACAGTGTGGCTACAGCTGGAAATAAATGTTCTCCGAAATTCTTCATTGCTCTATAAGGTTTTTGATAGTTTTATTGGTACCTATTGTTGTATCAGCAAACAAGATCTGGGGAGCTTTCCTAGGGCATGATGGGATACAGTTACAACCATGAGTTATTGGAAGACCTCGAGCTTTTGTATAAGGTCGAATAGGAACCAAGGATTGGTTCCGAACCCAACCAGTTAAGAATGAAGGCAAGATGGACAGCACACATGGAAAGTTATAGTGAGGACATAACTTCTTTTTATTTTAAAAATCAGATGTTGTGTAAAAGAGTTTTATTCTGATGAAATCTCTGTCAGTCTTATGGGACAAAAGTGCTAAATCTTACTCTAATAAATCATGGCAATATATTGTGTGGTGAACTGTGAGCCCAGAGTATATTAGTTTGCCATTAGCTTGCCCTAGTTCCTCTCATCATTAGCTGGGTTTGACCTTTTGATAATTTATTTGTATAATTTCATTAATTATTGCTACTATGGCCAGTTTCTCTATTATATTATGGAATATTAATGCTATTGTGAATTCCCAGAAGAGGAGAATGTTTTTCATATTTGCTGCATTGTAGAGCACATATTTTATTCTTGCAAGAAATGCATTGAACTGAAGGGGAACATGTTGAGGTGTTTAAAGGTATGTATTTCATGGGCTATTACTCTGATTCCCAAGTTGGCTGCAGAAGGGACTAATTACTGCTGAAGCACATCCCTTTTTTCTTGACTATTAGCTACAATAATATTTAGCTCATTCTTGGTACACTTACTAAAATTATTTCTCACCTGCTTAGTGAACAGATTTATATTTAGAAAGAGGTAACAATTTGGGGGGATGAAAAGTAATATCATGTTTAAACTGTCCTCTGGTACCAGGAAAAATAAGTTTGATTGGGCTGTCCAGTAATCCCTATAACTTATTAATTAAACACTGGAAATAGTTTGAGGGTTCATTAAGAAATTTCTGAAGGTCTCACACAGATGAAGTTAAAAGGATGTTTTGAGCCAGGTTGGAATCTTCTCATGGTGTGCTAGTATTACATAAACTTAAGTTAAAAATGGGGTCTCAGGTAGTGCAATACCATTTGGAGAGATCAGGGAGGAAGTCAATTAAAGTCTTTCTCATGAAGAGGATTATGCAAGAAAAACTCTTAAACTAAAAGAACTTAAATCCACTTTGATTAATAATAAAGGGCTAGTCCTTCACTTTTGAAAACAGAGAGTTGCGAGCCCAGAGTACATTACAGTTTGACAGGTCTCCTTAATCAAAGACATGGTTTCCACAAAGACATTCTTATCCCCCTCAGAGGGCTTTCATAGATTACTATAAAAAGTTATATTCAGTGGAAGGACGGTCCTTTTCATCACAACAGGATATTATGAGATATTTAGATTCCCTCCTTTTTTCTGTTTTGAATCCAGGATTTGTAGAAGCTGTGATACTTCCTATCACCATCCAGGAAATCCTGGATGTTTTGCAACATTTATCTAATAGGAAAATTCCTGGTAAGGATAAGATCTGTGTGGAGATATATAAATGATGTGGTAAAGACTTTGCAATTTTATATACTGCAGTCTGACCAATAGGATATTAGAACTGGGCATACCTCCCCCTTAGAGAGACAGAGAGTCAGTGATGGTGATGATTTCTAAACCAGGCCGAGACCCCACTCTAGTAGTGTCTTTCAGACCAATTTCAGTCCTGAATCATGATTAACATTTTTATGACAGTTTTTCCAAACAAACTAGACAATGTGCTACCACAGATTATACATTTAGATCAAACCAGCTTTGTTAAAGATAGAACAACATTCAATAAACGTATTATGGTATCTTTAATTAGCACAAGCATCAGTCTTGTGCCATAGACAATTATTGTGAGTCTGTTTGCAGGAAAATGCGTGTGGCAGTATTAGGATTTTATTTGATATTATAACATAGATTGGGTTCCCTGTCTGTTTCATTGATCTGGTGAATCAACTGTACATAGGGTTTACATCCAATTTGAAATTGAATTCAAATGTCTCAACACAGTTTCTGATATTCAGAAGAATGGAAAGGGATGCCCACTTCCCCCGCTTCTGTTAGCAGTTTACCTGGAACCCTTAGTGATATATATATCACTGACTGGGTTCATCTGATATGTCTGACCCATACGTTATGTTTATATGCTGCTGATATTTTAATGTACGTTAATAACCCTGAAAATGAATTATGTCTGCTGTTTGCTGAGGTGTTGAAACTTGGTTTACATTATAACTATAAACTTAACACGTCTAAAACAAAAATAATTGAGATAAATTATACTCCTCTTCAATGCATTGGGAACTTTCCTATTCTTCTGAGAGATGACAAAATAACTGATAATGGACTTCAGTTAAGGGGTGCTTTACATTATTTGTTGGAGAATACATACAATTATATTCTAGGTAAAGTTACATTTTTTATCAAAGATGGAATCATCTCTGCCGGGATATGATGGAAATGGTACAAGCTATATCCTGGTACATATTACCTTTAATTTTGTATGCTTAACAAGGTATCAGTTTGACTCCTTCTACTTACTTTTGGGCTAGATGGAAATAATTCCTCAGGGACTTTGTATGAGCAGGGGGAAAAACAAGAATAAAATGGCACCATCTATCATTTCCCTTCTTGGAAGGAGAACTGGAAATTCTGAATTTAGAGATGCATGGTATGGCAGCCTGGTTCAAGATATTTGGGAACTTATAAGCCAAGGTAAGTTTTCCATTTGTTGAAAAATCTTATTTTCCCAAGTAGATGCTCCATATGGCTTATTAGCAAATTTGACCTGCAAAAAGGAATCACAACTGAGGACCTCTTCCAAGGATTTTAGTTACTTTAATTACCACTGTTCATTGAGATTTATCCTGCATATCATCCACTGAATGGATATCAGACATTCTTCCTGTTGGCAGTCCCTGCATTTGGGATTGTGGGCTCCAAATATACCATAACAAATTAGGAGACACTTAAATTTATTGCACTGGTAGTGATTAATGGCAGGCAGGTGTATGATGCCTTGAAGGAATTTTGTGTTATGTTTGCTTCCTTTCAAGGAGATTTCAGGTTGTATACAAAGTTGTGTATTAAACTGGAGACAAACAGAATATTGTAGTTTAAAAACAAAGATCGGCCTAGATTGATGTCATACTTAGCTGATATTAGGTGTTAGTAGTTTGCTAAATAAGATTTTTTTTTTTGCTCCAAGGGAAACCTTGCTAAATGAATATAGGCCATTGTGGGAATAGGAGCTGACTTTTTCAATTAACAGGTCAGATTTGTTCAGGATTATGTTGGCCTCAAAATTCACAACTAGGACCCATAAATGGAGATTTCTTTTAGCTGAAAATGTTAATATGAATATTTTACACTGTAGCTAGACTATCAAGAATGTACACAGGGGTAGACTTAGGTTGCTGAAGATATCAGTCCTGAGCCTTTGAGACTGGGCACACATTTTGTGGAACTGCCCACCACACATACATACATACATACAGACACAGACATACGAACATACAAACACACACAAGCACGCGCGCACACACACACACACACACACACACACACTCTCTCACACACACACACACACACACACACACACACACACACACACACACACACACACACACACACACACACACACACACATGATGGCTGAACACAAGCATGTTCATTATCAGGAGCAGCCAAGCAATTTTTTGAATTACTCTGTTGCATAAATGCCTTACAGTTCCATGGGAGAGCACATGACTAATTATCATATGACTCTATCCTGGAATGCCTCATTAGCATTTAGCATGGCCACAAAGACAACCCACAGTGGTGTTGCATATCCTTGAGTTGCACCACCTCTGTAGGGCTACTTCTGAATCAGAAATGGTTACCACAAAGTAAATATCTCATGTACACTTCACAAAATCCTTTCTGAATTGGGCCCATGGTCTACTACTATAGCTGATACTGTAAGGGATATAGTGCTAATAAGTATGAAATATACCATTTTGTTCTAGAGCATTTTTGACACACTGTATTGCTTTTTAACAGGACAAAATAATGTTAAAATGAGGACTTAGAGTGATGAATTATCTGTTAGTTGCTAAAAGTAGCTAATTTGTATTTAGGTAAACAAATCCTGTGGTTAAAATGATTTGTTTCTATTTCAAATGTTAAATTGTTTTAATATACAATTATATACTGATAAAAATCTTCTGTTTTGTTAATAACAGGTATAAAAAAACAACTGCTTGATTACAGTAATAATCAGATTCACGTTTAGTGGCTATAGAATATGTGGTTATTACATATTCGCTAAATGTGAGTTATAGTGTTAAAAGTGACTGTAGTAGGTAGGTGATTATAACAAAGTGGCAGAATTTTTTAATGATTATGAGTACAATCATTATTTGGAGAATTGTGATGAGTGACTGATTGCTGTTGAGAGTGGTTTGTTTACATTACTAGCTAGTTTGTAGAAAAGGATGGGACTTCTTTGTCTTCTTCTTCTTTCAGCTTTTCCTGGTTAGGGGTTACCACAGTGGATCACCTGTCCGCTCATGATTGGCAGTGAAGTTTTATGGTGTCGAGTTGCCAGCCCAGCACCCAACCTTCCACAGGAGGCACACACATGGGCGCACTCATGCCTAGGGCCAATTTAGAGTGTCCAATCCACCTACAGCATGTCTTTGGGATGTGGGAGTAAACCGGAGCACCCAGAGGAAACCCACGCGACCACAGAAAGGACATGCAGACTCCACACATAAGGCAGCCCCGCCAAGGACTGAACCGGAGAACCTCTTGCTGTGAGGCGACAACACTAACAGCTGCACCACCATGGCCACCCATGGGACTTATTTGTCTATAAATAAAAATATGAGTGGAGAAACTAGGGAATGACAGTGAGACAATGAAGAAAGACCATTGTACTATATAATGTAATTAAAATTCAATCAGAAGTGTCTGTGAGGTGGCTCTTTTCAGGATGGTAGTGAAACTGGTGATGATATAAAGCTGCTATGGACATAAACAGTGTACTGGCACTGTCTAGCAAGAAGTGAAATTTCAAACACAACAGTCATAACAAATCCAGCATTGCATCTCACTGCAATATTTATAGGTAGGTTAAATAAATACCTATTTTTAACCAGGTGGACCCACTGGACACACATTCACTTTTCAGGGATGACTTGGGAGCAATGTCTGGTTAACTGATTTGCTCAAGATCACACAGTGGCAAATGAAAGTTGAGGGAATTGAACCCTGAGCCACAGAAACTATAACACACTGCCTTAAACATCTGCAACAACGGCCAGACTTAATCCAGGGTACAGATGTATGAGATTAGAAACCAGCTAATTTTCATACCAGGGCTGTCTGATTTAGATGATGAGGAAACCCTACAATGAATAGAGAAGTACACCAAAACACCCCTGAGTTGTAGGCTCACTTAGAGTATCCTGAAAATCGACTATATGGACAGAGAAACATATAAAGTGGCCATATTTTACTGAGCTGGATTGTAAAGCAAGACTGTGAGTCTGGGGGAATCCTACTACATACAAGAAAACTGCTTACAAAGAAAAAAACAATTCACTGAAGAACCAAATATTGTACTGCCTGTGAAGAGTTCACTCAGCCAGAAGCTCCAGGATTTAAAAATGAAAAGAAAAAGACAACAGGAAAGACTGAAATTGCCTGATATGTAATGGTATTATAGTATACCTAAAACACTCTGTGTGCAGGTGAAGTTTGCAATTCTGTGGGCAAATTATTTGTGTTTAATATAAAAGTTCCAGGTTTTGGGCCATGGACTCTGTATACTTGTTACCCTTATAGCTTGTGTTGAGGTGCCCTCTATGGACAGACGTTTGTGTGCTTGATTTGCAAACTACAACACAGGCAACTGTTAATGCAATGAGGAATCACTGGTGTACCAACATAACTGTCAAGGAAGATGTGTAGCATTCTTTTTTGAATTTATTTTAAGAGGGGACATGCTTTTAATATCTAATAAATCACTGTGATATGCTTGCGCACATAGTAATGTGAAAAACTGCAACTACTACTTTATTGATGTTTTGTTGGCACTATCATTTAGTGTGGCTACTGGATTCCTTGGTGGGATACATTTAATTTTGCCTCCTAAGTGGAATGCAGCACACTTCAGTAGTAGGGACATCTTAACCACTGCATAACAGTATTTGTAGAAAATCTAATGTTCTGAGGTATGCACATCATATATATCACCTTCGAGGCTGCATTGTAAGCCATATGTTACAAGCAGGCATTTTGCCCTTAGAGAGTTATTTGCTTATTCTGAAACCCCTTAGTCTGTCACATCTAATACTCTAAAATGGCAGCAGAGCATATTATATGTTAAAATGCCCCAAAAGAGATAACACTTTCATATTTGGTAGCCAGCACCTTGGCATAGAAGGGTTAAAGCCCTAATTGTGACCCAGGTGACCCAGGTTTGATTAGCGATTTGACTATCTGATTTGCTGGCAGGGAGAAATGAGCATGCCCATCCCAAGGGGGGAGTGGGGCTCATCTCCAGTGCTCCCTGAGGGAAGGAGATATCCATAGAGAGATGCAGCACTTAGAAGCAAATAGGCAAGTGCAGAGGATAGGCAATGATACAAGGGTAAGTCATAGATACCACCCCAGCAGAAGTAGTTGCTGGCACAACCCACCAGAACATCCTTAAGATTCACACCAGCCCTAGCTCATTTGGAAAAATGTCCAGGGGTGTAAGGAGGATATATGCATACATTCAATATTCATATTACACCACATCTTAAAAGATATTTTCACATTGTTTATACAGTAAGGCAGCAAAGCTGTTTTATAGGTAAAGGAAAACTGTGCATTTGTAAATGCCTTTTGACAAATGGTATACATATAGAGATATTAAAATATGTTTATGTTTTTGTTTGTGTATATAAATACACATATGCACACACACACACACACACACACACACACACACACACACACACACACATATATATATGTGTGTGTGTGTGTGTGTGTGTGTGTGTGTATGTATAAACACATGCATACAGTGAGAGTGGTGTGTTTATGTATATATATCTAGCCTCAGAATGCAAGTTAATATTTTTGTTTCTAGGGCATTTGATTTAAGTTTGTTTGGGGAATTCTTGAGATTATAATTTTGTATTGTGTGTTGATTTCATATGTGAAAAGGTTTGAAAATGGCAATAATTGGGTACCTGCAAGTCTGCAAAATTTCTTTGCTTATGAATTTATTTTTACTTCTTATTAGATTATCTTTTCTTATTTAGAGTTTGATATCGGAAGCTAGCTCTGGACTATATTTTCTTTACTACCTTTATTGTAATATTTTATATTGTTATTTAAATTAGTATTTGAATAACCATCGTTTCATCTGCATATTTTATTTATTATATAAGTTAGCCTTTTTCAAACTTTTGCTAAACATTTGCTTGTTTGAATTTAATTCATTTTGTAAAGGGTTTGATAAAAATTACAATAACAAAAGTTGAGTTGAGCCAAGTACAGATCATGCTCTGGAACAAGATTCCAATCTACATTAGGCAGAGCTCCTCGCTAACCCTCTTCAAGAGAAACCTTGACGAGTGGATGGGAAACAGAAAGTTTATCCCAGGGATCACTTCAATGGCTCTGCTGGATAGAGGCACAGGGAACTATTCTAAGGGGGCGGCGAAAGCCAACACATTCCAGCTAGGCTTATAAATGCCTTCGGGCAGATAACCTAGTACCTACCTATGAACCTATGATTGACTGATGTGTGTGTGTGTGTCAGGGGAGGCTCGTGGCATCGGGCTGCCGGACTGCAGCCCCCTCAAAATAAAAAATTAGAAAACAAAATTATTTTTTAAATTTCGCGGACTTCGCGCATGCGCAGTAGTCCTGACTACTGTCGGTCTATGCGCATGCTCAAGGCAGTCCGGCAGTCCCCATAGAGGGACACAAGGAGACGTCTGTGCACTTTTAAAGTGCATAGACTCGCTGGGATTATGTGTCGGGTCCGGACTGCAACAGCAGCAGTCAGAACAGTCTCGTCGTCTGGAGGGAGCTTTACTTGGGATCTCGTCGGGAAGGAGCTTTGCTTGGGATCTCGCGGGTCTTTGTGAGTATTGCGCGGGCAGGATATGGTATGGAGAACAGACAGGTAAGTGTATGGTGCGTTTTACTTTATACTGGCATCAAGCTAAATGCCCAACTAGGTTTGCTGTTTAGAGAAAGAGAGTGTGATTCCAGTAGAATGATTTATAGGAGCATTACGTTAGACTCATCATTTCACAGTGCAAACAATCATAACAGCATGTTTGTTAATATTAATAGTTAACTTACTTGTAGAAAGTCAATTGCAAATAAAAGTGAAGTTATTTGCAAAGCAGATGGTAGCCGATATATGTATTTATTATCAGGAGTTAATATATCACCTGTGCACATTGTAATGTTCAAGTGTGCCAAGTCCCATTGAAGATTATTTATGTAAAATGAAGGGTAATGGGGCTAAAGCTGAACTATGTGGAGCTCCCTTAGAGAACAATCCTGTGTCTGGATAGGACTTGTGAACAACTATGAATGTTGTATTAGAGATAATTCTTGAACCATGAAGTAACTTCAACAGAGAAGCCATTGTCAGTTAGTTTGTCTAGAAATAAGTTATGGCTAAAAATTTCAAAGATCCATTTTAAGTCTAGAAAAATTGCACCCATTTATAACCCATTCTCTGCATTTGAGTATATCAGTAAGGTTTTAGCTAAGAGATTAATGTGAAGATCGCAGCTCGAGTATTGTATTAAGGGTGAAAGCTATATTGTTTACCTGACAGAAGATTGTGTATTTTAATATATTCAAGTGTTTGTTCAATAGATAAAGGTTTGTGACTGGTCTACAAACTGTGGCATTTTTGAGCACAGGTACTTTAAGCAAATGTATGAGAGCATGCTTAAAGCTGGGAGAATTATCTGTGTAATAAGAATTAAATTGTAAATGAAATTTAAGAGCTCAGAGAGAAGTAAAGTTCCTGAATTCAGTACTGTTGGTTGTCACAGTAGTAGTGTGTTAGCTGGATATATTATAGTGCTTCTTTACTGGTGTGTGTTAGCTGGATATATTATAGTGCTTCTTTACTGGTGGGTGTGTGTGTGTGTGTGTGTGTGAAAATGCTCATGGTGGTGTGATAGGGAATACCTCAGGCTTGAACCCTGTACCCTGTATGCAGGTGTTAAAGACTTGAGTTTCCTACCCACCACCATTTGTAAAAAAATTGCAGATTTTTGCCTCATATTTGATCTGATCTGTTCCTCATAATATCTGTGGTTTGTAAATGTTGCAATGCTTGATACTTGATGGTGTAGTTGTAGCATTGTTGCCTCACAGCAGCAGGTTCTCAGGTTTGGTTCTTGGCTGGGGTTCCTTCTTTGTGGGGTCTGTTATCTTCTCCCTGTGTTTGTGTGGGTTTGCTTTTATTTGATGTTGCACTGGTAGCATTGTTGCCTCACAGCTGCAGGTTCTCAGGTTTGATTCTTGGCTGGGGTTCCTTCTTTGTGGGGTCCGTATCTTCTCCCTGTGTTTGTGTGGGTTTGCTTTTGTGTCCTCCCATGTTACAAAGACATGTCTGCATTATTTCTTCCTGGGCCTCTGCTGAAAATTGTTTTTTTTGTTCCAAGTCAGACTGTCCTGATTAACAAATGTTAAATAAAATTGACAGGCATTTGAATTTCAGACTTCAGGTTTCTGAATGTTTAATTCCTTGCAGATTTGATGGTGCAGTGGTAGTATTGTTGCCTCACAGCTATAGGTTTTTCTGGTTTGATTCTTGGTTGGAGTGGCTTCTGTGTGGAGTCTGCATCTCCTCCCTGTGTTTGTGTGGATTTGCTCTGGTGCCCTGCCATTTTACAAAGACGTGTCTGCAGTATTAATCCCTGCATCTCTGCTGAAAATTGTTTTTGTTCTGTCCACAGTAAAATTGACAGGCATTTGAATTTCAGACTTCAGGTTTCTGAATGTTTAATTCCTTGCAGATTTGATGGTGCATTGGTAGTATTGTTGCCTCACAGCTATAGGTTTTCTGGTTTGATTCTTGGTTGGGGTGGCTTCTGTGTGGAGTCTGCATCTCCTCCCTGTGTTTGTGTGGATTTGCTCTGGTGCCCTGCCATTTTACAAAGACATGTCTGCAGTATTAATCCCTGCGTCTCTGCTGAAAATTGTTTTTGTTCTGTCAGCAGTAAAATTGACCAGCATTTGAATTTCAAACTTCATGTTCTTCAGAATACATAGTAGCACAACCTTTTTTTCTACCAATTTTCTAAGTTTATAAGATGAATATTTTAAATTTGTCCCTATTTTTGGGACTGTATTCCCCCATTATTGGCTTCGTCCAGGTTTTTGTGCTAAGGTTGACAGCTATGGCAAGAACTGAATTCACTGAATATGTTTGAGGGCTGTATTCCCTCATTACTGGGTTTGTCCAGGTGTTTTGTACTAAGAGGTTGACAGCTATGGTGAGAACTGAATTCACTAAATGATAGCCATTTAAATTTCAGTCTTCCTCGCTTTTACAAAGCAGCTGATGTGGCGTAGTGGTATGTTACTCTGACTGTTTTTTGCTCAGGGACCTTGGCAGTAAAATGTATGGTGGCAGCACAACATTTTATTCTAGCAACTTTCCAAGATTATACAAGCAATGTTTAATGTGTCCCTGGTTTTTGGCTTTTGACCCCAATACATTTTGGCTTTTTCCAGTTTTCTTGAGCTGCGAAGTTGAGATGCAGTTGAGTATTGAGTAGATTTTACAAGGAGCTGAGAGCTGCAGGGAATAGAAGTTTAGTGCTTTGCCTAGTTAATACTATAGCACAACAGGTTGTGTACTTGCTTTTGATGCAGAAGGCTGTGGGTTCTACTCCCACAAGGGGTGGATGCTGCCGTACTGAGAATGTTCTCCTTGGTGAAGATACTAACTATGAGTCTGTTATCAGTTTGCCATCCATTTCCTCTTGCAATATTATTACTAGCTTATCATTTTTAATGTAATATAGGCAATTTATTCCTGAGGGGCAACAGACACTTTATTTTTCGATGAAACCATGAAATATAAAGGTGATTGCTAGCAGCAGCCGCTTCATTAGTTACAGATTTCTTTAATGTGGAATTATTTAGATGTCTTACTTCAGAGATTGTGCATATTTACTGATAATGGACTGTAGAATTGTGCATATTTACTGATAAAGGTGGACTGTAGAATTGTGCATATTTACTGATAATGGTGGACTGTAGAATTGTGCATATTTACTAATAATGGTGGACTGTGGAATTGTGCATATTTACTAATAATGATGGACTGTAGAATTGTGTATATTTACTAATAATGGTGGACTGTGGAAGTCTGAGTAGACTTTTTTATGATAAATGTTCTCAACTGGGCAGTTTTGCCATTATGGGTGCATATGGTTTGTTTCATTGCTTACTGGAAAAATGTTCAAAACAAATTTAAAACACCCTCTAACAAGTGTACTGTATTGTAAAGGAATATAATTTTAGTACAATGATGAAGGTGTATCAAAGAACACATGTATGTTTCATATGCAAGGGGCCTATGATTTGAAAACAGCCCAAAATTAATCTTTATCTGCCACTGGCAAAATGTATTTTCTTTGAATGTGGGTTTCAATGTTGTTTCAATGAATGTGAGTTTCAAGGGCAGAGAAGTTTTAATGCTAAGTTTTCATTGTGAGACTGCATTGCTTTGTTTAACAGATGACTTAGTGTTTGTGCTGTAAAATACAAAATAAAACTTTCAAATGAAGTCCAACTCATCACAGAAGTAAAGCAGTATGCACATTAGTGTTTATGGTAAATGGAGTGAAATAGCCAAGTAATGGTTCATTGGAATGGCTGCAGAGGCTCCATTCAACCATTATTTTGTCAGGGGGGAAGGGCAGCAAACTCAGACAGGCCCAGCTGAACTATACCTCCCAACTGTCCAGATTTTCAAAGAATGAATAGATTTTTGCTTCTTATTTTTGGTTTGTTCTTCATAAAATTTGTAGTTTTCTGGCAAATCATTTAGGAATTAAGTCACTAAATAATAAGTTTCAGACTTCATAACCTTCAGAAAAATGCATGTTAAAGTAAGAGCTGTTCTATCAACTGTCTCAATTTATAAAAGAGCAATTTTTTGTACTGTTTATATGTGCCCCCAATATATTTAGCCTTGTTCAGATTTACTGCATTAACAGGTTGAGAGGTACATGCAAATAAATTGCTTTCTAGAATTAGGCATAGCCAACCTCTCAACTGTCCCCAATTTTTGGCTCAAAATGTTGCTCTTCCCCCTAATAATCCCTCTGCAAAATAGCAATTTTGGAAGAAAACATGGAGGGTTTACAATTAAGAAATAACTGTGATAATCAAAGTTATAGATTACTTGAAATGCATGTAGATTCTTTTATTTTGTCAGCTGTTCAAGGTAGCAGTACTAATATTAAAGTGTCCCTTCTTTGACAGGTAGCAGCTGTATTGTGTGTCTATTTTATATTTTTGCATCACATTTTTGGTCCATTTTCATAAAGTTGTGTTTTGGCAAGTTAGTGACAAATCACTAAAGACTGAAGTTAGAAAATGACAGACATTTGAGTTTCAGATTTTATACCCTTCAGAAAATTCATACTAATGCAAGACCTATTCTATTATCTTTCTAAGTTTATTAGAGCAATATTTAAAAATTGTCCTTATTTTTGGGCCTTTGTCCCACTTCTGTGTATGGCTTTGTCCAGATTTCTTGCTCTTGAGGTTGAGAGGTATGACAAATGTGTCAGGGCCATCACAGTCAGCCAGAGAGATTTCAAATTGTGACATGCTTGTTGCACCCCACTCCCCCATGTAGTGACTCTGGATGTGTCCAAGCAAGGCAAGGAGTAGTTGTATCTACCTTGGATGGGAAAGACACACTGCATAAGTACTACAGTGGCTTTTCATCTGTCCTTGATTTTGCAGAATGGTCTAGTTTCTGTCATATTTTGTACTGTTGATTTATGCTTATTACTCAGATTTATGCTTATTACTCAAAGTGCCTGTTGCTCTGTGTTTAAGTAGCAATGCTTTAATGACCATAAGGTAAGCTTGCCTGAGATTGTAAGATGCAAGTAAGCTTTAATAAGCATACTGTTAAAGAATTGCCAACATTGAAAGCCTTTCTGTTGTTGCCATGCAGAGAATACTTGACTAGATAATGTATAAGCCTTGGGTATTAAAGGACAGGATTCCATTATTTTAAAAAGCTCATTACACTTGTTGGAGACTTCCAGTCATCTCTACAGACTTTACCCGTAAACTAAACAGAATGCCAATCATGTGTGGTCCATAACCTGTACAGTAATCCTTTAAGCAATGTATCTTGAGCTTGTTTCTTGTTTGCTTTTCATTTTTTACTTTTATCATGTTTTCCCCATGAAACAAGTTGTCAGGCAGCAGGTCTTTTTTGGATAAGAAACATTTTTACAAGTGTGGGGCATCACATAGATTTCTACTTTCAGCATGTTACTTGGTACTTTAATAAAGCTGAATATATTATAATTAGAACTGCAGTGCAAGGAGAAGTGGTTTGAGTTGAGTGCTTCTGGTTTTTCTTATACTTGATTTTGACTGGCATTCCAGTAATGTATTTAAAAAGTAATTTATTTTTTCATGTCTCACAACCTTTTGTTTCCATCTAGATATTAAGTAAGCTGTCATGCAGCCAATGCATTGAAATATTTTTATTCTTCTACACTTATTTTTGTCTTGATTGGACTTTCATAATGATGGTTTGCCACCCAGGGCAGCGTATTTAATTAAAGTTAGTTTTTTGTGGTTTTGTGCATAGCTCCTCCCCTTTCTGGTTGACCACACCCCTCCCCTTGACCCCACCCATTCAGCTGTCTCCTGCAGCCCCCCTGTGATTTGAAGTCACCAGCCGCCACTGGTGTGTGTGTGTGTGTGTGTGTGTGTGTGTGTGTGTGTGTTTGTGTGTAATGGTTCCACTTTGTCACTATAATTAATCTAGGCATTTTTTGGTGTGTGTGTGTGTGTGTGTGTGTGTGTGTGTGTGTGTGTGTGTGTTTGTGTGTAATGGTTCCACTTTGTCACTATAATTAATCTAGGCATTTTTTTTTACTTTTTGGTGCTGAAAAGTCATCACCATTCAGAAAACTGCATAATTAGTTGTTGGACCCATCAATTAAGTGAGATTGTTTAGGCCTGACTTTGATGAAACTCATAAAATAAACATACTGGTGAATTCAGTAAAGCCTACATGGTCATTTTTCACTGTGCACATGGCCATGGAAACATTTAGAGTCTGTAAGCACCGTGTAGAGGCGCGCACCCCCTTGCAAGTAAGGTAAACACCGTGGCATGCTAATTACAGCATAAATAGCTGAATTACATGCTAATCAACCAATCTACTACAGTGGAGCTATTCAGTAAACTATAATACATCTGTATAGACTCTGTCCTGTTTGTCCTGCATATTCCAAAACTTTTGGAATATAGCCACAGAATGAAGTCTACATGGACAGATCCATGTCAGCTGCTGCATTTACAATGTAAGTCTTGAACCTGGAGTGTATTGCGCAATGACAGGAATGAGTGGCATAACCATGTATCACACTAGTAGACCAACATGTCCTTGTTTGTGCCAGAACAGTAGCTCACCTTTGCTCTTCCCGAAAAGAACAGCCTATCCTTGTTTGTGCCATAACAGTGACTCACCTATGCTCCCTGCCCCCCCCTCAAAAAAAAACAGGAAAATGACACAAATGGAATGCTAAAAAATCTATCAAAGGAACTGTCTCTGCAACATTTGCACATATTTATCACACAGCATTCCATTTTCATGTATTGGCAATCATGTATAATTCTGAAATGGCTGCCATCAGTACACGTCTAACTAATACATACAGATAGAAGTGGAAAAGTCCATGCTTAAGACATTTCTTAAATACATTCCAGCATATGCAGAATGTAGCTGACCAAATGAATGCATACCTTCTGAAGTGCAATACATCTCTGTACAGATATATCCTGAAGACATAGCATTATGTGCAGTCTTTCCAAGATAAACAAGTGTCCCCAACATCAGTTTGCCTAGGTACACAGTTGCCTTGTTGTGTATATTCAGGGCTGTCAGCACAGTGAAGATGCAGATGAGGTGTGAGAGCATTAGAACTGCTGAATCCTAAAAATTTTGGATCTGTGGCTGATCAGTGTTTGGAGTAGGGCAACCACAACAGCACTGCAGGCTGCCTTGCTTCCTTGGCGATATGTCAGGTTAGATCTACAAAGTGATTGATGTAATGTTGGAAATGTAAGTAATCAGCACACAAGTCACAGGTTGTGTTCCTTCACATCCACTCTGCCCTTCATTTTTCGGCAACTGCATATGATATTATTTCCACTTAATATCGTCACACTGCTCAGATCCATGAAGATTGTCCAACAAACACAAACATTTAAGACAGAGCTGTATATCTGCAAGCAATAATCATGACAGGTTATGTGATCAGTAGGTGCACTACATCCAAAACTACTAAATGTACAAATAATACTTGTATGTTTTGATATCACTGTAGATGCTGATGCAATCAGTTGTGTGCATATTGAGTTAAGTTATTTACTGCAAAGCTGTTTGCATGGCCAGGAGAGATAAGACACCTATCCTGTGTTCTGAAGTTGCATTGAAGTGAGAGTTCAAATCCAGACCTATGCAGTAATATCTCACGTGTACTAGCATTTTCTAGTGTGTATGTTATAAGTTGCTTTTACTCATTTCAACTACTACACCCTCTCCTCTCTTTTTTTTTAATTTGCCATGGTTTGCGAGATACGCCACTTAGAGCAAACAGGGGAAATGGAGAAAAATAAATGGCAGGCTTGAAGTGCAGCAATGTGCAAACTGGCCCAACCAAGAAGCAGACAAGACCTAGACAGCCAAAAATAGAAACCAGATGCATTCAATTAATACTACTGGGTCTCGTGCAAACCCACTAAGCAACGTTTCACTGTGGCTCACAGTGAATCCTTCAGAATGGTTAGTAAAATAGGGAATGGCATGTAACTAATCATGTGGCAGCAGGTGTTAAGTGTAGGGTTGGAGTACAAAAGGTTCTGGGTTCTAGTACAGGGTGTGCAACCTTTGTTTTACTGTTGTGATATTGCAATGTATAGCAATGAACTGCAACATAGACTAGTGTTTTCTTAACCCTCTTGTGGCAACAGATGTAAGTGTAGAACTGTCATGGACATGGTCCTCAGTTGAAACACAGCATATTACATACACTTTTACTTTTGCCCCACTTTCCATTATGTATTATTACATTATTATGAAATGTATAACTGTGGATGTACTATATTCCTGTATATATGTTTCTGCTATCTTGACTGGCATGGCTTTCACATTTGCCTAACACACATACACAACTGCCTGTACAGCCAATAACCCAGATAATTGCAACTGCAATTTTGTAATTTCTCACTGCTTGCCACTGTTGCGCACTGCTCGTCATCGCACAAACATGGTGCTCGGAGGTGTGCACTGCCAAGCACCATGTTTGCTTGATGGTAAGCAGTACACAGCATTTTCAAACAGTGTGTGCACTCCCAGTAAACTAGATAACTGGAATTGGTGGGAAACCATCAGTCTGCATTGCTGTTGATCTATGGTAGACATGGCAGGCATTCATGAAGAGGGTATGAAACTTAGGGCACAGAGATGGGGTATCCAGGAGTCCAAGATTTTTATTGGACTCCTAATTAAACGCCAAAGTGCCAGGCTGTTGCAGGGGGACTATTCAGGCTTCCAGTATAAATCTGAAGCTTGGGATAGTTTGGCCTGGGCTGTATCCAGTGCTACTGGTATCCTGAGCACTGGTAACTAATATAGGCATCACTTTAGTGACCTATGTTAGAGAAAGAGAGAAACCTTTGATGCTTAGATCGAGGAATTTAGTACTGCAGACATCCCACAGATGTGCAAGTATGAACTACATAGAGTACTTGTAAGACTTTTAAAAGCTGAATATAAGCAAGCATGGTATTCATAATGGTATTCTATTCAGTTCTGTTTTTTTTCACATCTACCATGGAAAGGGAGGTTAATGCAAGAACCCATAGGGCTAGATTGGTGGTGATTAGGGAAGCATGTGGTATGTAAGCAGCAGAAGAGCTGTGTTATTGTCACATTAAAAGTTAAAGATAGCTTTTTGGTATTTTATAGAGTTGTATCAAATTGAGCATGCATATCTCGACTGTAAAAGCAAGTATACATGCATTAGTCTGTAGTACACACCAAGAGTACAATATCAGACTTTAGTCAGAGCTTTTAGGTTCAGATACCAAACTTCCCAACTGTACAATACTATTAATTATGTGTAAACTAAAGTTTAAAGTAAAAGCTCTATACAAGTGGCACATATGCCATGCTGTAAACTTTAATCTTTATAACTGGAACATGCATGTGTGCAATATATGCACATGTCAAGGAATATTTGCTGCAGTCTCTAGTATAGTGTGCATCTGTTAGGAGCTGGTAGTCTTAAAAGTAAAGCTTATCTGTTAGGAGGAGGTAGTCTTAAGAGTAAAGGTTAAGATAATGGAGTCAAATAATTGTATTAATGCATTGTATGTTACATATGAAGGTACTAATCTTATCTCTTTTTTGTCTGCACCCCAATCCTTATCTCTCTTTTTTTTATTTTATACTTATTTATTTAAATTTTTTAAATGTTTTGTTTTATTTTATGTATTGTCGATATGTGTCCATGTGTACCACATCACAAAATGCTGCACACCACAGTGGGGTAGGCCTGGCCCACAGGATCCACCTGCTCCCACTCCACTGGCACCATTGCCCAGCATGTCTGGGCACCAACCTGGCAACCCTAGAGGCTAGTCCAGTAGTTTCCTTTGGGAGCAGTGGCAGAGGTGGTGAGTTTGTCACCCACACCGAGTTGCCAGGGATGTGAGTAGGGTTGTGTGCCACATTGTTGGTGCACACCTATGCCAGCTGAAGAGGCTGCTCTCCCTCATTGTAAGTAATACCAGGAGGAGATATAAAGTGCTCCAGCCAGTGGCAAAATGAAATGACAGTAATGACAACCCTGTGAGTGAGGACTTGATTCTCACTGTCAACCAGCTTGATGACCATGGATTCTGGATGTCCCCACCATCATCCCAACCATGGTGTCCACAGACCTAATGAATCCATCACCGTCCCTGTATCTTGTCTTGTTTATCTTGTTTGTCTTTAATTGCTTCCTTACCTGGCCAACTTAGCAGACCTAGACATAACTACTTCCCTTCCCCAACATTCTTCTCTCTCTCTCTCTCTCTCTCTCTCTCTCTTAGAAAAAAAAATGGACACCTGTCCCACAAAAAATAAATAAATAAATAATCCCATACATAGCTCTCCATTTTTCACATGTGTCTTCTTGACACACTTGATTTGGTCCAACTGGCAATACAACATGATTGTGTCATGGTCACCCCTCTCTGGAGGTGACAGTCCAAATTCAGCTAATATTCTGTATGTATTATTAATTTTTACTGTTGAAGAAATGGATAGCTATGGTTCTTTTCTACCTCCCTCCTGCACATTCTTGTATTGCTTTCCATTTGTTCTTCCCCCTTCTTTCTCCCCATTTCACCACTGTCCTTTTTTCCCTGTTTCTTTTCTTTAATGCATTATTGCACGATGGTGCGCATTGCACACCAATGTGCAGCAACTGTAATGCAAAAGTAGTTAAAAGTATTACATATAGTTGTATTTGAACCCACTACTATCTGGCCCCAAAAAGGAAAGTATCTCTGCATTAACTGGATTAACATGTGCTGTCACAGAGTCAGTTAAGCAGCAGGTGTACTCCAGAGACTTAATACTAGCAATCAGACTTTTTGCAATGCTAGAGAAGCAATGGATCTCTTCACTTTTGGACTCTATGTTTGCGCGGAAGTGTGCATTGCACACCAGTGGTAAGTGGCGGCAAACAGGTGTGGTTACTCCCACAAAATTACACTTAACACTGCTGCCTTATGCCAACACACAGCAACATATCTTGTATAAACAATTCATGACATTGCATTATCACTCTGTAATGAAAAGTATTTTAAAGTATGGCATACATTCATACCCAGTACCATGTGGAACAAAAAAGGAATGTATCAATGCATTAACACTTGCTGCCCCAGAGTCAGTTAAGCAGCAGGTGTATTTCATAGACTCAGTACTAGCTGTAAGACTTTAGCAATATGGCTTGCATTTGTGCACTGCTTACCAATGCTCAAACATGTGTATCTCACATGAATATCCACTTTGCTAACTGTCACCCAAACCCACTGCTTGCCACACTATGGAAATGTACATATTATGCTTTATTTCTGCTGTTTACTGTCTGTTTCCTTTGTATGACATGAAATTACATATAGAACCTTACAAACTGAGGGCCCTATCTAACTATATGTCATATATTTAAAATACATCTGTATGTTTTCACACATCCCAAGCACTACATTCCTGGGGTCTCAGTACTTTTTCCACACATATATCAACCACACTACTAATTGTAATATAAAATGTTGTTTTCTATGCAATGCACATCAATCTGGTAACATGCAGAACTACAACTATTGACCAATACATCTAAAAAGCCTTATCTGCAAAGCTAGTGCAGGGATCATTATGGACCATAGCCACAGGGAGATAAGTGACCTTCAACACACTTGACCCTATTCATTTTGGTTTTGTCATGGGTATATCTTGCTTATTCACCTTGTGGACTTCTTAGATACTGACCCAAAAGACTTAGATGAGGGATACTAGGACATACTGCTTATGATGAATTATCCAAAGCCTTTGACACTATCCCTCATTCATGTCTCATAGTGAATATCTCTCATCTGGGAATTAGGCCATACAGTAGTAGTTGGATAGCCAACTGGCTGAATGACTGAACACCCATACTCAAAGTTGGGGATCGCACCTCTACCACTAGCCCACTCACCAGTGAAATACCACAAGGATCTGTGCTGAGCCATCATCTGTTTGGAAGATACTTCCCTTGAAGCACAGGCAACAGTAGATGGCCTGTAGTTTACCAAGTTTGCACATTACTGTTAACTGGACACACTCATATAGAGTCTGCTAATGATGGTAACATATTACAGTAGGAGCTGACACAGAGTAACATTTGGTGTCAAACTCATGTACCGAACTTTAAAGCATACAGTGACTCTTTGTCACCTTTGTCAATGAAGTACCCCCTGCTAATTATGATATGCATAGCAGCCCCTAAGCTCAAACATAGTGCTGTGAAACTTGGGAGCACATGTTGATAGCAATCACTTTCATCACTATGTGCCCATAGTGGTGACACACACAATCTGCATTGTGAACATCATACATATATGCATCACATCCAAGACCAGGGTAGTCATACCTCTGCTGTACTCTACCCTTATCACACCAGTAATGGAGTACAATACTCACATCTGTCTGTACATCATCAGATACCTGCAGCAATTGGAGACAACACAGGGTTGAGCAACTGCTGAATCCTATACAATTGCACTTTATAAGCACTTACACGAGTGCATGTATCGTGCAATCCCTAACAGAATCAAGATGCTATCCTCAAAAAAAGGAAGCCAGTCTGGTGGTCCCCTGCTATAAACAAACTCTACAACAGAAGAAAGAAACTGTTGCAAAAAAGAGTAAAATCCCATGATTGGATGGCAGCCTCAGTAAGAAGCTGAGATCCCTCATAAAATCCTACAAAGCTAGTTACGAAAACAAAATCGCCACTGATTCTAAAGACAACCACAAAGCATTCTATAGCTATGTCAAGAATCTCAATGGCAACACTCAGATCTGCTCTGAGTTACAGCACAATGGCACTAAATATACAGAACCAACTGATATTGCCAACATCCTAGCAGATAGGTTCAGTGCTAACTTTACCCCTCTCTCATCTCCTAAAGGGCCCATCTCTGTAGTGGAAGAATGCAAAGTTCCTGTAATCATGGCTGCACAGGTAAAAAACACACTCTCCAAAGCCAAGAACACAGCATCCATGGGACTTGGCAACATCCCAGGCTGCGTTCTACATGAACTACAGAACGAACTGGCACCCTGCCTAAGTACCATGTTCAATCATAGCCTCACCTCAGGCTTTGGGCCCACTGAATGGTGCACAGCAACAGTTATCCCACTCCACAAAGGGGGAGCCACCATGGACCCCGGGAACTACCGCCCCATTAGCCTGACGAGCCTGGTCTACCTAAGTACCATGTTCAATCATAGCCTCACCTCAGGCTTTGGGCCCACTGAATGGTGCACAGCAACGGTTATCCCACTCCACAAAGGGGGAGCCACCACGGACCCCGGGAACTACCGCCCCATTAGCCTGATGAGCCTGGTCTGCAAGGCTATGGTGCATATCATCATGGAACTTATAAACAATGACATTGGTAATCTCCAAACTCTGGATCCTACCCATTTTGGGTTTGCAAAAGGCAGATCATGTCTCCTAAACCTGATAGACTTCTTTGAAGCAGTCACCAAAGCCGTAGATGAGGGTAAGGTGGTTCACACAGCCTATCTAGATCTCGCCAAGGCTTTTGACACCATCCCCCACTCTGGAATTATAGACAAACTCACTAAACTAGGTATAAATCCCTATGTCACAAGATGGGTTGCCAATTGGCTCATTGACAGAACCCACACTGTGAAAGTAGCAGACTCTAAATCCAACTTCAGACCAGTGACAAGTGGAGTACCACAGGGTTCAGTCCTGGGTCCTCTCCTGTTTGGTATCTACTTCTCTGAAGTACAGGCTAACACAGAAGGTCTTTGGCTAACAAAGTTCGCAGATGACTGCAAACTAGGAGCCATAATCAAAACTCCTAACGATGTGGACATCCTACAAAAGGGTCTCACTGAGACAGATGCCTGGAGTCAAAGCCGGGGCCTCAAGCTCAATGCCAAAACGTGCATTGTCATCCCTTCTGGTAAAAACTCTGTACCCATGAACTACCACATAGGCGGTAGTCTACTTAACACCGAAAGTGTGATAAAAGACCTTGGGACATAGGTGGACACAGTAGTCAGGAAATCCTTCTATGTGGCACACCTCATCACAAAAGGTTTCTCATCCAGGAAAAAAGAGGTCATTGTTCCCCTCTACTCATCACTCATTAGATCCACTATAGAGCACAACACCCCTTTTGGTATGTACCTCACAAGGCATCTATAACAACTGAACAGGCCATAGAAATACCTCACAAAGAAGATTGCCGTCCTCAAACAGATGCCCTACGTAGACCATCTCAAAAAACTCCAGCTTTACTCTGTCACATATCGCCTACTTAGAGGTGATTTCTGCCTAACATACATAGCTTTGTCAAACCCAGAGCTGTTGGACATGCTCCACGTAAAGAAATCCCAGTCCCTCCTAGCTACACACTCTAGTGACCTAAAGCTTGTCACCACAATAAACAGAACATGCTGGTGGGATAGATTCCTGTCCCAGAGACTTCCCATACTCTGGAACAAACAATCTATCTATATCAAACAAAGCTCCTCATTAGAACTCTTCAAGACAAATCTTGATGATTGGATGGGAGATAGGAAATTCACCCCGGGATTCACTTCTGTGGCTCTGCTTGACAGGGGCACAGGAAAATAATTTTTTTGGGTGGCAAAAGCGAGGGTACCATTTGGCTAGGCTTATATAGGTCCTAGGGCCAATACCTAGTACCTACCTATGAACCTATGAGAGAAAAAAGAGAGACTTTGGAGTGATTAAGTATCATTTTTCTGCATTTTCTTGCTGTCTTTACCTAATTCCACCTAAAACACCAATTTTCTAGAGTTTCTGTGATTTAAAAAGCTTGTTTCAGCTACATATTGTACTTATTTTACTGCCTGCACTTTAACAAAATTGTTTTTGTGTTTAAATTACCTGTTTAACTGTTTGTAGGCTACACACTCAAGTGTGATAGCCATTTCTGTGCATTTAAAGTGTTTTTTTTTTAATTGTATCTGCTTTATTTTCTGAAAAAAAAAATATATATATATACTTATTTTCCCACCTTTCTAAGCTAGTATAGTCCAGTTTTCAGGTTAGTGCTGAATTCGGGGCTGTGTTACAAGTTTCTGTGTTTGCCCATACCTTACTTGGATAGGAGAAGTTTCTCTGTTCACTGTGAAAGAGGGAGCTTTGAGCAGCCTATCTGTCCCTGGGGGAGTGGTTTCAGCCCAAAAATTAGTAGTTTATTGGCCATTTTGGGCTAATTTCTATCTCTTTCATTTCCCTGCTATAAAACCCACATTTGCAAGGTTTATGCACTAGTATACAGCTCAGCAAGCTCCTGCCTGGTGCCCCGCAGAGTTCTACAGCAGCAGAGAGACAAAAGAGAGACTTTGGAGTGACTAAGTATAATTTTTTTGCATTTTCTTGCTGCCTTTAGCTAATTCCACCTAAAATGCCGATTTTCTAGAGTTTCTGTGATTTAAAAAGCTTGTTTCAGCTACATATTGTACTAATTTTACTGCCTGCACTTTAACAACTTCATTTTTGTGTTTAAATTACCTGTTTAACTGTTGTAGGCTACATACTCAAGTGTGATATCCATTTCTGTGCATTTAAAGTTTTTTTTTATTGTATCTGCTTTATTTTCTGAAAAAAAAAACAAAAAAAAAACTTGGATAGAAGGAAGTTTCTCTGTTCACTGTGAGAGACAGAGCTTTGAACAGCCTATCTGTCCCTGAAGGAGTGGTTTCAGCCCAGAAATTAGTAGTTTATTGGCCGTTTTGGGCTAATTTCTATCTCTTTCATTTCCCTGCTATAAAACCCACATTTGCACGGTTTTGCGTTCCTAGCAACGGCAGTTAGCTAGAGTATAACTATTCCCGGCTCCACAAAGACTACTCTTCAATTTTTCCCTTGGAACTAGACAAACTTTCAACTTAAGCACTCAAACCATTCACTTCTCATCCAGGCACTTGCTCAAAACCAATACACCTTAGCACTAGACCCCCCCTCCTATACTGTAGAGAAGGACAAGGCTCTCTATTCGACCTTACCAGCCAATCAGTAAAACAGTTCACTGTACCTATCCAGGCATGTCCAAAGGGCAGTTTCAGGTGTATTCTCCGGTCCAACTGGTGAATCTGGGCATTCTGAGGCAATGTTACAATTGCCTCATGTACAAAGACAACCCTCTCCTCCTTCCACCAAACACTAATACATGCGAGAGATGCAATTATACAGCCAAACTGGAAGCTAAGCTCTCTCAACCCAAGACTGGACCAGGCAGTCAAGAGGAGAAGGGAATTACTTGTATCACACCACCAGTCTCACAAAGACCTATGAAACTAGCACCAGCAAAAAAACACACATAAATACACAAAAACATACTCACTCAGAGGCTCTAAATAAAAATCTGCAAAAGCAACAGAGACCTCCAAAGCAGACATCCAAGCAACCCCCCCCCCAACACAAACCATGAAACACATACTTCAGAAAACCAGTGTGCCATGCAATCACAGCCCTTAAGGCAAAATAACATACCCAACAGACTAGTAATAAGTGACTCTATAGTCAGACACACTGACGTCCCACTCACTAGGCTAAACAAGGAGAAGGTTACTGTTAGCTGCCTGTCCGGTGTCAGGATCTGCCACATAACACAAGCACTCAGGTCATTCTAGAACAAATACAAATATGACTCTGTCATTGTCCATGTTGGTGTGAATGACCTGAGCCATACCTCCCTGGACTACATGAAAAGAGACATGGAGGAGCTCTCTGATCATGTAACCCAGACCGGTATGACCCTGACCCTGAGTAGCATCCTGCCCTCACCAAGAATGATACCACGGTATAGAGAAAAAATGATCAATTTCAACAATTGGCTAAGCTTCTGGTGTCATTCAAAGGGATCCAGTGTCTATCAGCCTGGGATGACATGCTCAACAAACCACGCTGCTTCGCTAGAGATGGCTTGCACCTGTCACCCTTAGGCTTTCGAATACTGGCCAATATTCTTGCCACCACCATAGTGCCTTTTTTAGGCAAGGCTCAAAAGACAAACCCACCACCGTAATTGCACAAGTAACAAAAAACTGAGGGTAATGCTACTCAGTTCCAGAAGTCTAAACCTCAAAATACACACACTCAAGGCACTCCTCTGTATGGAGAAAATAGATATATGTGCAGTAACAGAAACCTGGTTTAAGGCTCCAGAGAGCACCCCAGCACTACCAGGATACAACTCATACCATACATTTCTGCCACAAAACCCGGACCGAAATACAAAAGGTGGGGGAGTACCCATATTCATCAAAGATACCCACACCTCCAGGTTAGTGGCACAGCACGATGCTTCAGAGATCATCCACGTGCAACTAACAATGGGCAAAACTGCTATTCAAATTATAGCTTGCTACAGATCACCCACCATGTCCCAGGAAACACTGGGAAACAAAGGTCCTACCAAACACCCTGATATTGGGTGATTGAAATTACCCAAACATTAACTGGGAGAACTACTCACGTACAAACTCCCTTGCCCAACATTTCCTAGAATTTATAAACTCAAACTCCCTGGATTAACTGGTCAACACCCCTACCAGAGGTGACAACATATTGGATGTGATCATCACCAACATGGGTGACCTGTGTTCCACACTGGAGGTCAACCCCTTGCTGGTCAGATCTGACCATAAACTAGTCACTCTGGATATCCACATTCCGTCACCACCCCCGGTCAAAGAAACCACCATGAAAGACTTTTCAAAAGCAAACTTCACGTTACTTAAGACCGAGATGGAAAGTTTCAAAGCCCCCATGCTAAAGGATAATGCTGTCCAAGCTACAGAATCCTTTAGTAATGCACTCTACGGGCACCTACAAGAATGCATGGATAGTGCTATTCCAAATAAAAGCAAGACTCACTCCTCCAAGAAAAGGAAAGCAGTCTGGTGGACCCCGACCGTAAACAAGCTATACAATAGAAGGAGGAAACTAGTACAGAAAAGAGTAAAATCCCAAGAAGGGAAGACATCCCTGATCAGTATCAGCAAGAACTTACTTTTCCTCATAAAATCATCCAAGACTAGCTTCGAAAGAAAAATTGGCAAGGACTTCAAAGATAACCACAAGGCATCCTTTAGCTATGTCAAGAATCTAAGTGGCAATTCTCAGATCTGCTCGTAGATAGTGCAGAATGGCACAAAATACACTGAACCAACCGATATAGCCAACATACTGGCAGACAGGTTCAGTGCAAGCTTCACCCCCCTCTCACCCCCAAAAGGACCCATAACTTTACCAGAAGAATGTAGTGCCCCTGAAATCACAGACATTCAGGTTAAAACAGCCCTCTCCAAAGCCAAAAACACAGCATCAATGGGACCGGACGGTGTCCCAGGCTGTATCCTGCACTAGCTCAAAGATGAACTAACCCCTCACCTAAACATACTGTTTAAACTCAGCCTCTCCACAGGCTTCATGCCCACAGAGTAGCGCACAGCAATGGTTATTCCACTCCACAAGGGTGGAGCCACAACGTATCTTGGGAACTATCACCCTATAAGCCTGACTAGCTTGGTCTGCAAAGCTGTGGAGCGCATCATCATGGATCTCATTAACAGAGACATTGGGAACCTCCAAACACTGGACCCTACCCGGTACGGCTTTGTTAAGGGCAGATCATGCCTCCTAAACCTGGTGGTCTTCTTTGAGACAGTTACCAAGGTGATAGATGAGGGAAAGGTGGTCCACACAGCCTACCTAGACCTCGCAAAGGCCTTCGACACCATTCCCCACTCAGGTATTATAGACAAGCTCACCAGCCTGAACATAATCCCCTATGTCACGAGATGGGTTGCCAACTGGCTCATGGACAGAACCCACATGGTAAGTGTTGCGGGAGCTAGGTCTGACTCTAAACTGGTTACAATTGGCATTCCCCAGGGCTCAGTCCTAGGACCCGTCCTGTTCGGCATATACTTCTCAGAGGTACAGGCAAGCACAGGAGGACTATGGCTAACCAAGTTCTTAGACGACTGCAAACCAGGGGCTATAATTGACTTGCTGGCTGATACAGACATCCTCCAAAAGGGTCTCATTGAGACAGATACCTGGTGTCAAAATCATGGCCTCAAGTTAAATGCCAAAAAGTGCATAGTCATCCCCTTTGGAAAAAATAAAGTACCCACAAACTACCACATAGGTTCATAGGTTCATAGATTAGAACCAGGCTAACTGCCCTTGTGAGCCATTTTAAGCCTAGCCAATTGTCCCTTGTGAGACTCAAACCCTGCACCTTGTGTTTATAAGGCAAAAACCTTAACCACTAGGCCACCCTCCCAACAACATAGGTGGTAGCCCCCTAAATACGTAAGACGTAATAAGGGATCTGGGGACTCAAGTAGATAGTAACCTCTCCTTTGATAATCACATTGCCAAAGTGGTTAGAAAATCCTTCTATGTGGCCCACCTAATCACTAAAGGGTTTGCATCCAGATCGAAAGAGGTCATTGGGCCCCTCTACGCATCACTCATCAAACTCATCATAGAGTACAATGCTCCATTTGGTATGTACCTTACAAGACACCTGCAACAACTGGAAAGACCACAGAAGTACCTCACCAAGAGGATCACTGGCCTCAAGCAGATGCCCTATGCAGCTCGACTGAAGAAATTCCAGCTGTACTCGGTTGCATACCACCTACTCAGAGGTGATCTCTGCCTGACATAAAAGGCCATTTCCAGCCCAGAATTAATGGACATGCTCCACCTAAAGAAAACCATATCCCCTCAAGCCACATGCTCCAGGGATCTAAACCTCACCACAACAATAAATAAGATGTGCTGGAGGGATAGATTCCTGTCCAAGAGACTTCCCATGCTCTGGAATAAGATTCCAATTTACATTAGGCAGAGCTCCTCGCTAACCCTCTTCAAGAGAAACCTTGACGAGTGGATGGGAAACAGAAGGTTTACCCCAGGGATCACTTCAATGGCTCTTCTGGACAGAGGCACAGGGAACTAATCTAAGGGGTGTCAAAAGCCAACACATTCTGGCTAGGCTTATAAATGCCTTTGGGCAGATAGCTTAGTACCTACCTACAAACCTATGAACATATGGCCTGCTGATGTCATCTACTATATGTTCACCTGCACTCTTCTATAAAACAGACTTGTGCTGTGGCACTTGTATAATGTACTGTGTTCATTAGTCTGTGTACCTAGATAAGTAGGGCTTCTATTCCTCACTGCAGTCAGCTGGGTGTTAGTGTGTCTAGACAGCAGAGCAGAAGTGTGTATCCCACAATTACTGCTCCAATGCCATGCAATGACAGTATTTTGATATTTGCACATGCCTGCATATCCATGTCATACAGGCCTCTTAACCTCTTGTCTCCCACATGGCCTGCTGATGTCATCTACTATAAGTTCTTCAGCACTCCTATAGATGTCAGACTTGTGTCATGGCACCTGCATTAAGTACTGTGTTCTGTAGTCTGTGTCCTTAGATAGGTAAGGGTTCTGTTCTCACAGCAGTCAAGAGTGTGTGTGTGTGTGTGTGTGTGTGTGTGTGTGTGTGTGTGTGTGTGTGTGTGTGTGTGTGTGTGTGTGTGTGTGTGTGTGTGTGCGTGCGTGTGTGCATGTGTGTGTGTGTGTGTGTGTGGGGGGGGGGTTGCTCCATGACATTACAGATAGCATTTTACACCAGCATGTGGGACACTGGTATGTCATCAGCTATACTACATTTTTGGATATGCAGTACTCCCACCAGGGCATGGTCAGAGACTGGCCTGGAGGCCAGACAGAAGTTATAGCCTGTACCATAAAGATTACAATGACATGGCTTTTAGTCTATCCACATACATCATGCCATGGTTTGTAGGCCTTGTGTTATCTTGCTGAGAAGGCATGTGGTCCCTCCAGCAGCTACATGTGTCTGGTGAGGTACATGTAAAAAAGAGCATTATACTATATTAGTGTTGTAATGAGGTTTGACTACAGTGCTGCCATACAATCCTAAGATCTCAGTATAATGGCATGACTTATGATGTGCACAATATAGGCTTTCAATAGCAGTGTGGGCACTTTGTAGTCAAACTTCAGATTGCCATCTACATGTGTTCCCAGTGCTTGTATCACTGGGTTTCTGCACAGCAGGACTCTTGTCAATGCTGTGATTAACATGGACCTCCACTTTTCAGATGGACAGCAGTACAAACACACATTTCTGCATTTATTTGTACATCATGTGCCTTTGTCACCATACAGTTGTGTGTGTTAGTACATCCATTGGAGGACTCAGTGATTGCACACAATATGTAAGACTCAGCAAACTTGGTAGGCCAAAAGCAATATACTTTAGCTGGAACTGTCGAGAAATACAGTTCAAACAGTGAAGGGCCAAGCACAGATCCCTGGGGTTTGCCAGTGGTGACAGCTGTACTGCTACAGTTTGATTCACCAACTTTCACATAATGTGTTCTGTCTGTGAGCCAATTGGTTACCCATCAACTAACATAAGGTTTAATCCCCAGCTTGGGAGTTTTCTCAATGATACCTACATGTGTGATTGTGTCAGAACCTTAGGCCAGATCACAAAAGGCAGTATGCACTGTCTTACCTTCATCTAGGCCTATCACACAGAATCGTTGGGCTGTGATAACATTACAGATTAGCTGTGGCATGACTCAATGACTCAACACATACACCTTCCTGATAGGGTTGAATACACAACACAGTTCAACACACCCTCCACACAGCCTATGTTCCCATACAAGGATGTACATCAACATGCATCCACCTGAGTTGGGGGTACAGTGCCTGTTACATGCCTGCTTGTATAGAGACATCATGACTCTCCTCAGTTGTGAGGTACACCAACATGTCATCATGGACCTCTTGTACATTTACACTAGTAATATTCCAGGTGTGTGCAACAGACCTGTTGAGTTATTAATGCTACATCAGGTATGTTACACCTGCTAGATGTCCTCAAAGAGGTAATCGAGAGTATGCATGATGACAGCAGTATCATTTTGTGGAACTTGAACAGGTCACTGCATTTGACACAAATCCACACTGAGGTATTCAGTCAACACGGTCATATTTGGCCATAAACAGCTACATCACCAAATGGGTAGACCAATGTATGACATAAGTGGCATCTCGCTATATTGAAATATGTGATATGACATATATCTGAGGTCCAGTGATCTGGTCAGTACATCAGGGCTATCTGC